>NW_019215168.1:0-23332 GCF_002532875.2 Varroa jacobsoni | reverse complement strand
TATATATATTATCATTATTATAAAAAGATAACTGGCTGAAAATACTGACTGAATACTAAAACTAAACAGCATAGAGGTGAGATGTATCAAGTTTTGTAACTAATGTTACATGTACTTATCGCGAACGGGGGTAAGAAGTAGTAGTTAGTAGCTTTCGACAACTCTGTAGCCTAATCTGTAGATATCGTAATCATTTGACTCTCAGAGTATTATTTTGCATTACGCCTATGTGTAAGTGCCAGTTTGTTCTTAGTGCCATAGATGCTTTTAACAAACCTATTAAAGTCCGACCAATGAATGCTGTAAACACTGTGGCTGCCACTATCTATATCACTACATTTACCTGCAAAATAATAACTATTTTTTGCGATCGTGAAGTGTTCCTGTTGCTGTTCTAGCTAATCAGGGTAGAAATGTTTAGGTTAAACGCTTCCGAGACCCCGTTTAACCCGATGGACACAAGGATGACGTTGAAAGCCTATAGAAAGTATATATATATGTTGAAACGACGTAAAAAATATTACGACAACGAATGTATCCTCACTTTCGGCTGGCTCCAGATATATAGCACTCTCCCACCGGCCGTTTAAACGCTAATCGCCAACAGTCGAACCTCGTCATTACTGCAAATTTGATGGCAACGGTGGAATCCAAGAGAACATGGACGATTTAACCTCCACTTCGTGGATAATCTGCAGCAGTATTCATACAACTGCGTTTTGGTAATTCATTGTAAAGTAATCGTCATTCTGTAGCGTGTGTAACCGTTTCGTTAATGAAGCATACGAAAAATCCGATTTTTTGGCAGTATTTGGCGCAACCGAAACGTTCGTTTTAGTATTTGATTGGAATAATGACCCTGATTTTGAGCAGTACCTTCGTTCCGGCCACGATATTTATATAGAATCTGCAACCAGTTCTTCTGGTATAAGGGTAACCTAGCGTATAAATACTACACTGTAACTCTATGATATAGTGTACTTTTTCCATACGAGCTATTTAATATCACAATTGGGAGTTATTAATGCAAACGACGCGCCACTGAATCGTTAATACTTCAAGCGAAACATCCGTGATCAAAAGCTCAGTGCAACAAGTTTTTGAGGCGGGAAAAGCGGGCAGAGTAGTGTCTTTCCTGTTCTATACATGATGATTATGTTACTTCAAGTATTTCAATATTTCTTTTTTTTTTTTTTATGTAACTCATCGATCTATCAAGAGATGGACAAAAGCGATTCTCGCGCCAATCGGGCTTACGGTATGTTTCAACCTGTTGTCTGGTCGATTTCTACCAACCACGGCGGTAATACGAAGCAGTGTTGGCCGTTGCTTTGAACAGTGTGTATATTGTTTTCTTAGAGAGATTTCTTCCTTGTACAGTACGTTTTGTACCTAACTGCAAATATTAATGCCTCATTATTACTTGTAAGTAATTATACCTTGTTGTAGTGAAACAAGAGCCGCAAGACGTTAAGCGAACGTTTTACAGTTAACTTTAGCTTCTCGGGCGAACTACTGAACAGCAAAGGCCCAATGGAGCAGGAGACCATCGCACAACATCAACAGCTAACGACACCAGCAGAAACTTTAGTGTGTGATTTAACGAAGTGTATTGGAAAAGAAACAGCAAACGAAGCTGCAATACGTCAACCTGCTGAAAGCGAGGTTTCGTCGTCGAGATACTCGACAGCTTCATCTAAACAGCCTTCGATGACTGATGTGTTTGATAACATCCGTTGCCCGAACACATTCGACGATAACTCGCAGATCGACAAATATTTCGATTCGCATAACTCCACACCTTCCCCGAAACTTCGTCGCTCGAAAAGGTAGAAGCGATGAAGAATTTCCTAGATTGAGGCTATGTCGATTTACAATCGATGCTGTAGTACCTAAAACAAACAAAGATATTTGCCAAATAATTATATTGGCAAGAACATAGGCTGTAACCCCAATGACGCTATTCGCCGTTAACGGCTTTTTTACTGATATCAATTGAAGTTTGCATTTGTTCTATTTTATGCCTCGCCTTGATTGCCAATTGTTTTACCGTCGATTCTTTAAATTTTTATTTCGATTACTTCCGATATCAGGATTATCCTTTTTTTTCGTAATTTTACTTTTGTAGGATTGCTAAAAAAGAGAGCGGAGTTGAGGCCTTACAATTGACAAAGGCACAAGCCAAATCTGATCTACAAAACAAGGATTCGACAACATTAAAAACTCCGTTAAAAGAAAAAGATACAGTAAATGATGTCGGTGGAAAAAAAAAGGCCCCAAAGCCATTGGGTGATTTACTATTAAAGCGGACATCTACTCCTGGTCCTGTGCGCGATCGGTCGCTTTTAAAGATGGCACTGGGAAATGCCGCGCGCAAACTTGACACTGCTAGTACAGGTAAACAACGGCCGTCAGCACTGGGCCTTAGACGTAGAGTCGGCCCTCGTACTTCAACACCCAAACAGTCAACACGAATTATCCAGACCAGCAAAGCGAATCTTATCAAGAAAGGCCAAGAGAAAACCCCACTCGTTATCGCCGAAGAAGCAGGGGTTTCACCAAAGAAACCGAACATCAGAACGACGAAAACTGCACGGCCAACTGTTATTCATACTACGTCTATCAGGCCTCAAGGGGATCGAGAACAAGTTAAAAAAACCATTGTTGTTTTAAAACCAAATGCACTCATTCCTCGCAGAAGTGTGGGACTACAAAATGCCGGCCCGGCGGCCACAGTTAGATCGAGGAGAACGCAGCCAGCGACAAACGTCAACAATAAAGTGACTACTGTTGCAACATCAAAGCCTCCGATTTCTCGAAACGACCCGCCGAAAGCGATGACGCAGAGCATCTCTCAGAGAATGGCACCACGAAAAAGTCAAGAACCTCGAAAAAGTCTCAAGTCTATCGTCAGTAAGTATGGGCTGACATATCCATAATAGTCACGTTTTTTTTTTTCAATATATGAAGTATTTTTTCGTGTATCGGTCTCAGAGATCTGAGGCTTCATTGAGAAACGTAAATTCAGGGATCTTTGAAATGACTATTATAGGAAGCCGTGAAAGCACGTCCAGCAGAACGAAGGCAAGTGCGGTTCGTGGCGTGGCTAAAACGGTTGCATCGTTACGGGGAAAGACTTCATTGAAAAAGGAAAACATCGAGCTCATTCCACACAGGCCTGCCCGATCTGAGTCCATCGCATGCAAGCCTGCCCGAGTTACACGGAACTACAAACATGTCCTGAGCAAAGTTGGTTAGTAACTGCTTGTCCAATGCAAACGGTGTTAAATATAGTTTATGCTAAAAGGTAATTATAAAGTATTACCGTTATCATTAAACCTATATGACTTATTTTTGCGTACGGTTTGTGCTATACAGCTCAGATGATTAACAGCGGGCCGGCGGCGCCATCCGCCCCAAAATTAAAGGATCTGAAAAGCGCGGTTCAAACAACGGCAAGTGCAAAGCCGCCCCGAAAGCCGCTCCACGACAAACCGTTCCTACCGGCCGGCAAAGTTCATCATGAGACCACATTTAATGTCACTAGCGGCAATCTCACGATTGCCGGACAGACTATGGCGCAATTCGTCAAAAATTTTCACTACCAAACGCCGCCTAGATATCGGTTTGTGGTTCCTGGTGCACGCCAGTTTTTGTATGTGTTCATAGCCAGTTAACGTTGGATTCAGACGATTGGTGTCAGATCAGCGATCAACCTACTCGTAGTGTGCAATGTCTAAAGTTGGATATTTTTAGGGTAGAAGGATGCTAGGTCATGTAAACAAGAGTAATAAAATCAATGGGTGTAATACTTTGGTATCAATGCTACGACTAGCCACCTGATGTATATCGTCGAATGTAATTATCGAATCGTATAAGGTTTACATTAGTCATCTCACACTAGCAAATGTGGAGTATTACTATTTGCTATATAAAGCGAGTGAATTGAAATTTTTACAATAGCACTGTTCGGTACTTCTTCATTTCAATATTCTAATTGGATTAATTATGTAAATTGTAAAATCTAACTGTAGTAAAATTATTTAAATTGCCTACAGAACATTGAAACCAGGGGAGAACTTCACAACAACTTGCGACAACCGCAATCCGATCGGAGCCAACCCCACCATTCCGAAGGCGCCGAAATTTGCAACCAATGCCCGTTTAAGGAAGACGATAGTGAAGAAATGAGAGTAGCAGCTACTAAAGTTAATCGCCTCCAAATTGAGGTCCCTTCGAGGAAACATTTCGCTTTTGGTTGCACGACCCCATGCAAGCCAACATCGCTCCACCCCCCCCCCTGACTGCAAATAGTGCAGTTACTGGAATATATGCTGTTGTATATATACTGTACAGTTAGTACTACTGACTTCTTTGTATGTTGAACGATATCAAGTGAACGTGAGGAGTGATTTCGAACTGCTTTGTATATTGAAAGGTAAACGGATCCAGCAATAATTCAAATATACGAATAAGTGGAAGACGACAGATGCAATGATTTAGTTGGGACCATTTTCCAATTGACGAACCCGTGAAGTTCCCTGCTTTGTTATTGGCTATAAGACGACTTTTACTTACGTTGTGTTATAGATTAATGGATATCTATGCAAAACAGAAACCGTTGTTTAAAGGCAGTTCGAGTTTTGCTCGTATTGTGTGGTCTTCTTCGGCGGTTACTAAATATACTGGCGAAGAATAGAATGTAAAGTTCATTGTACACATGAGCTTAAAACGTAATTGTAGTATCGTCTTCGCGAGCAGTTATGAACATGGGAATGCCAATGTGACTAAACATATAATGATTTTAGAAAAAGGAGGGTAATCTTCCATGGCATCAGAGCTAGCTGAAATGAACGTGTTATCTGGTGTGCCTCTAAACGTATTGGTATCAACCGACGAAACAAAAATAAAACAAATATATCGTATATACTGAAGTCATATAATAGTTCATTCTACTTTGATTGTTTATGGTTTGTTTTAATAGAAAACATTTGTAGAGACAATGTCGTTAGAAAACCTATTGGAACACTAGCGCGCCGAATACCGATTGAAAACGGTATGGTTTTATTCGATATCTGATGTGGCGTTTGCTACTTATAACTCTATGGCTGTGCTCATCGCAAGCTCATGTACTACGAAACGTCGCTATAAATTAAAGATTAGAATGTTACCTTGAATTTTTCATTTTCTTCCTTGGATCAAAATAATAGAAAGTGTAGGTTCGATTCCAAGCGTTGAATATAGGCAGTTTACCAAACTTGTGGACGGGTAAGTAAGGTGGTTTAAGTTCGAAATCGACCACGACTCCAAAGGGCTCATGTAAGTTGTACTCTGTCAGGTTTCGTAGTAATACGATAAGATAACCTAGCTTTGTGTAAGTATCTAAAATTATTGCGATTAGTGGGTAGATACTTTTTGCCCTACGGAATTTTTACCAACACTGAGGTGCAATTATCTCTTAAACCTCATGGGCACAAACAAAGGCCATTCTGGAAAGTGTGTCCGGTGGTGTTACATAAAGTTAAAAAAAAACCGAATATAGGTACGCTTCCTTTTGTGTAGATAACAAGCCACCTGGGGCCATGCCCAACGGCAGTTTTCTATGTAAAACTTAGAGCATCCGTTTAGATATGCAGCGTTCGCACTGCGAGGCTAATTCTTAACCAATTAAATTTGCAATAGGAATTAATTCAAGCTCGCAGCAATACGAATCAATCACTGTAACTTTTATGGACGCTTGTGCTCATTATATCGTTATAAACCAGCTATTGTTTTACGCTGTCGTCGGACGTTCTCATGATATTTGAAAGTAAAAACACAATTCAGGCTAAGCGTTAGTAGCACAGACTTTTTTATAGCTTTCATTTTTTTGCTAAATAGGATTCTTCCGCAAAATGAATGTGTGTTAGTAGTGCTATTCAATATTAAGAAATCTGAAAGTTTTCATTCCGGATGAATTGCCTGCTTTTGACCGTAATAAAAATTACATACTTGTACTACTAGTATAATTTACAGTTAGCTGGAAACGGGTGTTTTATTTATTTAATATATATATTTTTATGTTATTATATTATTTATGTTTATATATTTATTAAAATTATTATAATTAGTTATTATTTAATAAAATGTTCCTAAAACTAAGATGAATTTGAACGCTCCTACATACGTTCTAATCCCAAAGTTCATCGTAGTGGTGGTCCTCTAAAGCTCCTACTTAAGTAAAAGAAAACCAATATAAATGATTAAAGACAGAATGAAAGTAGTTGAAAAAAATGCATTCACGTGTATAGTTTCTGAATTTTACTTAAAGTCAAACCCTGAATTTTTATTTCATTCTTGCGTTAGATTCGCAATGTACCCAAACGATACATATTGGCACAATCAACAGCTCACAAAAATGTATCTATTTATTAGCATGTCCCTTTATTTATTGATTTTTGCCGCGGGTCCTTTCTGCTGGTTGAAATATACGCGATACATGGTATCCGGCAACAGAGTAGCTAAAATGGTGGATTACTGTGGCGGGCCGTTACTGCCAATTAAGCAAACTTCGACGGAAGGTGTAATAAAATTAAGATTTGTGGGTGCTTCTCGTTTTTAGTTGTGCCTGACTAAGTTTATGGTCTACATAATGAGTTTCAGTTTTCTGGACAATCTCGATGTGGATGAAGTCGGTTCGTTAGAGAAATCCCTAAATGAGGTGCCTGAAACGCCTATAAGGTTAGAGGCAAAACCGGTGGTGAATGTGGGTAGTTCCATATCTGCGAAAAAGAAAACTAAAAGGAGTCGTGATTCAAGCACTTTTCAGTCGTCAAATAAATTGAAAGATCTATCCCGTACAGACGAATGTTGTGATTTGCAGAGTTCACCTCCATCGGCCGTACTTAGGCGATCCAAACGGTAAGTAGCTTTGAAGTAAAGCTAAAGAACGATGTAATATTAGCAGTAAAACAAAATACACATTTTAACGTGTTATTTATATTCAAGTAAAGTGGTAGATGTTTACTGGAAATAAACACTGGAATAATTATTACAAATAAATTGATAACCTAAGAATTTACAATATCTAAAATTGCACTAAACATTGACCACCTATTGAAATGAAAGGACAAATGAAAAGGAGCTGTGATGGATTTTAAAAAAGTAAGCTTTACATCATGTAAAGCGAATACTTAACGGATTTGTATTTATTTGTAAAAAACATATGGCTAAAACAACCCAAATTCCAGCGGCATAATTTTTCAATACAACAAAACCCCACAGATTCTTGTCACGGAAATGCTCAAAAATGATGTTGTGAAGCAAGCCTATATATATATGGCTCGTTAATGTTGACGGTAATTTCTGTTAAAATCAATAGATGAGTTTCATCGTTTTTGGAAAGGATCGTTTCTATAACCGAACAGAAATCAGTTGGTATAAATTTCGAAGAGTCAGAGAAGATCATATCACTTAAACTTTCCCGTAGATTATCACTGGCTAGCGATGCGAGGTTATTTGGATTAACCTTTAAAACAAAGAAAGGATGGTCGTGTATTGTACCAAAAATGCAATGAATGCTCTTACAGATGCTTGCCATCTGCTCAAGATTCAATGTAGTAGAAAAATCTTGCCTTCCTGGATATTACTACTGGAATGATCTACGTAAAAAAACTTCTGTCTGCAGTGTAAATGTCTGTAAAAAAAGTCTGTAATGTTGGTGTAAACATTGCCTTATGAAAAAGCAGAGAATGCGATAAGCAAATTTACCTTTGAAACTCGTTTGCCATAAATTTGATTTCCATTTTTTTTTCAATATCTATTAACTTCCACTAGTGCCAGGCTCAAAGTCTATATGGGGTTGCGGAACAATTTGTTGTGAAGCAATTTGCTTGAATTAAGAATTTTAAGAATAGTAACAATCTTATTTTGCGTTGTATGCCGTGTTGACCTTCATAGGATAGCTAAGAGACTAGATGATTGTTCTACGGACGACAAGGGGAATTTCAAGACTAAAAAAGAAAAGAAAGGCCGAAGGAAACGGGGAGCAAAGAAGAGTGGGAAGTCCGAATTGCCTACAGATGATGATCACCATATTTCTGATGTGAAGACACCGCCAAAAAATGAATCCTCGATATTTACCGTCAATCAAAAGGCGAAGTCGTCGACCCCTTATCGCACTCCACCACGTCAGCTCAAAAAGCTACCCACCACTCCCGGACCTGTACGCGACCACTCGCTTCTCAAAGTGGCACTGGGTAATGTAGCAAAGAAGCACAGTACGCTACGTAGCCCAAAACTAGTAGGCGAAAAATTGAATGCCACTAGCTTCTTTAAAGACCCACAACCTCCAAAATCCCAACTTTTTAAGGAACCGAAAATTCGAGCGGTGTCCACGCTTGAAGAAGTCTCGAAGGTTTCGGCTAAGGTCCGCGTTAATCGAACGAACAGAAAAACCGAACGTACTGGGCCTGGTACGTTCAAAGAAACGGCACCGATTATCAAAAAGAAGGAGCTTGTAGAACATGTTCGACCGGAAAAACGCAGCATTAATCAGGCGACAGCCATTAAACGGCCACCCGCCAATGATTCTGTCACTGATACTAAGTCACCACCAACTAAACTCCCTAAGTACCAAACAATCACTATCATGTCAAATTCTACAAACAGTGTTAACCAGAGGCGAATCCCGATAAGAAATAGGGACGCAAACAAGGATGCTATGAAACCTCACGGTACACAGTCGATTCCGCCATCACTGATGGGACAAGAGCCATTACCAAAAGTGCCCTCCAAATCAATCGACACCGTAAAGACTTCTGTAGCGCAAAAGGCCTTGGCGAAGCAAGGTCATAGGAAAAGTTCTGAGATTCGCGAGAGTCTCAAATCAATTGTCAGTAAGTGTGCATTTTGTTGATTCTAACTCATGACCCTGTATACATGCTAGCTTGTTCTGTAGTCCTTGTAGGTATCTTTCATTTATTACTATATTTCGATTATTATATTGATTTTCGCCCTACCGAGTTTCGTGCACATAACGAGTAATTGTAAATAGCTATTTGATAAATGCCATGCTTATTCACACAATCGTTGCAGAGAAACCTACCTTGAAGCAGAATAAAGCAAAGACAGCGGCGAGAGTTACAATAGCATTGGCAGCATTGACTGAAAAGATTGGGAAGAATCAAGGCGAAAAACTAGCACAAAAGGAAGTCAACGTGATTGTTCCGCGAAAATCTTTTAAACTGGCTGATCAGTATAAGCACGTTCAAAGCAAAGTCGGTACGTAGAAGATTCTCATTGACATATCTGCAAATGTATCGTACATCTCCATTTTTCCAAATATCTTAAAAACTCGTTAATAATAAAACGTTGTACACATTTTCCCTGGACATATTTAATGTACCCGTATGAATCGCATGCGCCTAATTACGCTGTTCACTATCCAGAAGCATGTAATATATTTTTCGACATGTTACTTATGCAGCAAAAGTTGGTGTTATGTTGAGCCTTTTGGATGCGTGATCGGTACGCATCTGTGCCTTTCAATGTATATGCATAACACAGAAATACGTAAGTACACGCAAACGCAATTATTCCTATTTGTATTGCAGCTCAACTTATTCACGGTACAGCGACGATCTCAGCTGTTCCAAAGGTTCGGAGCATGACAGGTACAGATATGAAAGTCAATAGTGATACCAAGTCAGTTGCAAAACCACTGCACGATAAACCTTTTGTTTTGGGTTGTAAGATGCAACTCGACAATACGATCAATTGTTCTGCCCTTCGTAAGCGGACAACAATGTCTCTGACAGCAGCGTCTCTTATTAAGAGGGTTCCGGATCAAATGTTGTCAAGGTATTTTACAATTAGTATTATTGATAGCACGAAAATTAGCCCCTAGGAACTGTTTCCTAGGTCCTTCTCACGGGCTGCAAAAACGTTTCACTGGGATTAGAATTATAATATCGATTTTCAAACTAGTTCCTAATATTTCTATGCTATGTTTATGAATATGAATAAATAAATTACCGCAGGTTAAATTAAAGTAACGAATGTTAAAATCTTGTTCTAAGCACCTGTCATTGATAGAAACGTGTGCAGCATCGAAGCAATTTTGCTCTACGTAACGCACATTTTCATAATCCTTTTCATAATTTTCATAACAAATAAGAAGTTTTAACATGTTTCTTGTTCATGTATTCCTATATTTACACTGTATTTCAGAAAATCAAAGGCTGCAGATAATGCCCAATCTATGGGTTCTGTTGCGTCAATGGCGCCTTCGAATCCTGAAGAACCCATTTTAAAGCTGTTGCAATTAGAAGCTACGAACACTTCCCGTCGGAGAACAACCCGGAAACCAGTTTAAAAAGGAAACGCTTTTGTATCGACATATCTATCTTATCGTATAGTTATGTCGTTTTATTCGATTAAATGACACGCTCATCCGCTTATACTTATCATTGTATATATTGTACTTAGTATGTACATGTAACTTTTGAATCATTTTGCAACACAAATAAATACATAATAGTCATAACTGTAGATTTTTGCAAGGATGACAAAGTTGTATAATCTTTAGGTAGTTCTACTGATCGATTTATTTCGCGTCCTTTCTACCGTTCAACAGCAGTTGACCCGGTCTGTCAAATCCTAACTTTGCATTTACTTAACGGATCCATGCATGTGATTTTTGCAAATTTTCCACATATTGAATTGGTATAATGACACGATTTAGATGAATTTGTATTTAGCATTCCACATAAAGTTTGTTTTACTTTTCATCAAAGGCGTATTTTGATTTCGTTCTCGATACATTCGCTACTATCATTCTGCTTTCTACTGATATTTTGATCTATCTTTACTACTTTATACATTATCACAATTATTAATATTTCGTAGAATATTTATTGTCTGTTTTCTTAGTGTTCACAGGACATAACATTGGTCGGAGATTCAAAGCAGTTTGCTTTTTGATTGCATATATTGCTAAGTTTGTTTCTCGCCTCACGGAGAGTCCTATAATATTATATATACATAAGGCCCATAGAGATTAAGTTGAATATAAACAGTCTATATAACAATGAAACTATGCAGTAACTATATATGTCGTGAGAGATATCATATTTTCGTATACGAGGATTCCGTTTGTTTACTGATTTACTTAGGTAGAAATAAAAATCAACTGAAAAGGTAACTTTTCATACATACTATGATCGCTTTGCATTAATTTTTCCATCCATCCAGCAAGTATTCGAAGTTTCGCATGGTCTGTAATTGAATGTTACCATATGGAACACCGAGGTTTTCTTGCAGAACACGACGGGCCCAATTGATACGATTGACGAGAAATAAAAGAGCATAGATCTTCTAACAGCATCCCAGCTCTTGCGTTAATTGATTCATCTGTGTGGACGTATAGGACCCACAGACCTATTCGTTTTAGAACTTTGTTAAAGAAAAGCCCTGGAAAGTGCAACGTTGGGTTACTACGGACAATAAAAAGCACTGGACCTTGTAAAAACCCATTCTGTGTAAAAAGTCAATGAGATCAATTTTTTTAACTCAAGTCTATGATAGAACAATATTTTCTACCGTTTTCTGTAATCAGAATCTCGATTGCAACCGCAACTTGGTTGTACCGCAAATACTTGAACAGAGTTGATACACCCGAAGAATGAGTAATTTTATAGAAGTAATAATAATCACGGCTACTTTTGTTTTACTGTAAGGGTAATCGGCTTTGCAATCCCGGTGGCATGATATGTCGGATCATTGCATTTTTCATTTTTGGGGATTTCGGAGATGCATGATGCACATGCATCACTGACAGCCCACGGCACCTAGTGTGAGACACGTAAACTTACCAGATCTGGATGACCCCACCTTCTAGAAATCGGAATTGCTCTAACATCACTTCGATGCATCAGGGCATGCATTGTGAGTTTATCTTATCGACATTAGTTTTACGTTTTTCCTTTTCATACGGTTTTTCTTTCCTTTTCAAATTCACCCAGACAGGATTGCGTTACTTGATTTTTTAGCATCGCTAGCCGCTCGTTTCCCTTCCATCCCGTTTCCCTGGGGGTTGACCTAACAATGTATTACTGGTAATCTTGTCGGAGACATACGTTGTTTCGATTAATTTATTAATTTAAAAAAAAAAAATCACTTATGAAATGATCACGTATGCTAATGTTTTCTATATAGTTTAATTCGCAGCTATATATGGTTTTGTTCTTAATAGTTACCAAAAATCTTGCGGCACTAATTACCATTTGCGACTAGACGAACAAAAATTAAAACTTTGCACATTTTTAGAAGCATTCCGATCAACTACTATGGCTTGACGCTGAAGCTTAATCTAGTATACGTTTGGTCGCTTTCGTTACCAGACTATGCGTATTAGAAAGGAACTCTTACTGTCTACAAAAAGAATATAATATTCTAAATATATCCGATATAAAACGGTGCCTTATACTAACGGCGTATATTACGCAGGCACAAGTCTATTCCCGTCTTAAATAACCCCCCTTATGAACGGCCTCTTAGGAGGCACTCTGTTGGTAACAACAAAACGCAGGCAAATAGCAGCAATCGATAGGAAGTTGATGTCAGATGCAAAACTTTAACGCTTGCTGAGAGGTTGGGCTTCTGCAGAAGATTTGCAATAGCCGGGTCCGGTTTGCGATTGGCTGGCTTCTCGGAAGTGCAAACGGGGCTCCAAGTCGGTACAGCGTGGGGTATAAAAGGACAAGCCTTCATTTGATCCGGCCTCCTTGCGTTTTTACGTCGACGCGCGGGTGAGAAGTCTTAATTGTGTGCGAGAACTAGCTGCTGGCCGCAGGGCCGCAACTTGAAGTTTCGAGTGGGTAAGGTCACTGTCGAACTGCTTTTGAGTCCATATCTTGTAAATAGTGAATTTGTATCAACTGCGATACTTATGAGTAGTCGACTGTTGTGCAACGACCAGTTTTTTTTTTATTGAACTTGCTTCAGGAACAATTGCTGTATATCACTTTTAGCTTTGGCTGTGATAGTGACAACGTTGCTAAGTTTTTTCGGCTTCTTGTGCCTACACTTAATAATTTCATAAATGACACATAGTTTATCGCGGTTTCGTTCATTGTGTTCCCCGGTGCAAGAACACTAGTTCATGAAACGAAGTAAATAACGAACGATGAAAGCGGTATTAAAGTTCAACTTCTACACTTTGTGTTTGTTTTTCTGCTTTCTCACTAAATTTCTACACAGATTCTACCAAAGCGGAAGCTCGGATCGCTTGGAAATGTTGGAATTTGCATTTGGTTCTTGCATGATTGATGACCAGAAGATCTCTGCTTCTAAATCGAATTTCTGCTTCCTTCGAAATGATTTGACTGAAAAATTTGAGATTTCTTAAGTTTTTATCTTTCGGCGTTTCAAACATTTCTTGGAGTCAACAACTGATCCAAACATAACCTAATCTTCATTGAATACAACTATAATTATAGCAGTTCTGTCTCCTAAATGTGCTAAAGAAATAAGTCATAATTGTACCTACGTAGCTAACAATTTGGCTTTCAATAGAAACAGGAAAGAATTTGCTATGTGCGTATAAAGCATTACTGGAGTAAGTTATCACAGAACGCTAAGTTATTTCACAGCTTTGAAATGGCGTGCCTCAACTAGTAACCAAAGTAAGTACTGAATAATTGCCGTTGTCATTAGTTGCTATGTTTTCCAGATCAGCTAGACCTATTCAGTAGTCAACAGTGACCCACTTCTTTCCTAATTCTATCATTAGTTCAAAATTTAGGGCATGTAGTATCATTTACTGTTATGCAATAGGTGCAAATATTTGTATAACTAAGGAGTTCTGCAGTAAGGTGTACGCGTGGCATTGGCAGAAGTTATGTTGGCCATGCAATATACCGTTGTTCCATTAGCCTTACCAACGTGGTGTTATATAGGCTCAAACACTGTATAACGAAAACAATCAAAACATCTCTTGCCTGTCCTTCACAGCCCTTTCCGTTAACCGCTTGCTAACTAATTGACGAACTTGTAGTTTATTGGATGTTTAGCTAATCTCATAAATAGCTTCATCCTATGCGCTTATGCCTTTTTGCCAGACAGTGTTATAAGCTATCCGATATAAGTGAACCCATGGTCTACGTATCGATAAGCATCAGTTGCAGTAACGTCAGATGAAGACAACTTATTACAATTATCATGAATTAGGGAGTCTATACGACTTTCGTAGGAAGGGTACCGGACTCTGTTTAGAGTCCGGTTTACTGTTTAGTATTCGTGAGCAGATCCACGTGTAGTGAACTCAAATCAAAATGTGTAGTAAAAAAACGATTATATTTTCGATTCTAACAAAGGCTCTCTCTAAAACCAATTTTCTTAGCTAGTTTGTATGATTTGCTGGGTTTGTCTTTATATATTTAAATAATGGCCTGCAAAACCCTGCGTTGTAACTTTATAAACCGTACCTGGAAAAAAATGTCGGGTTATCAATTGCACGGTAACTTCTTTGTGCTCAGTATGTCCAAGATTAACAATTTGTTTGAACGTTCCCTAAAAAGCGTACCTAAAGAAGCTAGAGACGTTTAATTCACTCCCTGTTTTCTGCCCCACATTGAGAGCGATCTGAATCTTGCCTTCCGCCCTAAAATTGCACCGTCCTTCTTCGCTAAAAACCAGTGTACAACGCGTTTCCGTCTGCATGTAGACCTCTTCTGTTGTGTATACGGCATCCGATAAAGCGTACAGTAAACGAAGGCTCTACCCTGTTTGAAGACCATATGTGAAAGATAGCTTTGCAAATGTGCGTCTTCATTATAGTCGAATTAATTTGGACTAACGTATATGTACCGCTCGTGTTTATTTCAATATTCTGGCTAAAACTTTTGAATCTACTATGATATATTTATACCTAGGCTACTCTAGATATACATAAGTATACTCGTTTCAACTTTATCTGCACGAAAATAAAAGCTATAATTGATTCAATAATGTGAAATTATTGATTGAAGAGTAATTATCCTGAACACATTTATTTCAGTTTAATTCAAATTCACATTATAAGAAATGAATGGATTTCCATTCAATCTAGTAAGCTCGAAAAGGTTCATGTTGATTTTTCTGAAGAAAAAGTGGTCGCAAAAATATACTCTTCTTTTTATTTTCGTTGATACTCAAACAAGGGGTGATAGACAGTCCGCCATCTTCTTGGCAATATTCAAGACTTTTACTGTCGAATATCGCCACCGAGAGGAAGGCTGGAGCTGGACGGATTTCGTTGGCTTTCGCGATACTACTTTGCGAGGGCATCCACCTTCAAGTTCAAATCATTTAACGACCTTGCTACTTAAACTTAAAAAAAAAAAAAACAGGCGTGAGGAGTGAGATTGTAGGATTCCGTCATTTTCTTCAGTAAATAGTTTTTTTAATGCATCAAAAGCAAGTTATGGCTATCGATAGTTAAGTGTATCTGCGGTGTTGAGAGCTCCCGAAAATGAAAGAAAAAGATGTATGTGCGTTGCCGAACATGTCGACCCTTTTCTATTCTTAAGTACGTTCTAATTTACATGGAGATTTTTAGGAGATATAGCATTTTGATCTTTCTTATTTTGCCATGTATGTTTCAGAGGAGCCACGATAAAATAGAAACGGATAAGAACTCACAGTACGAAAGTGGCGGCAGTAACCGTGACGATTGTATTGCATGTTCACAAAAAAAAGCAAGCCCATTTACTTATCTAGATTTCTGTTAATGCAACTGGGTTCAAATACAACAGTATTTTCATGTCAGATTTATTCAGCAGCTGCGTCGCGAGGCGTCAGAAAGAAGCTAAACTCGCGTCGATAGGTGCGTTCGGCTACCGGCTAAGTGAGCGGACAATCCACGTGACAGTAAATCATACATCTATATCATCAACATATATTCGACAACAAACATCATAACATTATCAGCGACGACGGCACCATAGAAACCGCTGTGTCTGTCTGTGCCTTACGGCGTTATCTGTGCACACTAGCTGGGAACTTACGTCAGATAAAAATGTACCTACATGTATATATATATATACACTGAGGAATTTGTTTAATATATACATAGAGATATAATTGATTTCTGTGGGGATGAAACAATAACATACCATCGTGGAATCGAATACGACAACACCAACAAGCGCCAAGACCGACAATCAGACGACTGCGAACAGAAACAGTAAACATATCTAATAACAACGTACAAACAATTGTATTAACTCAATGCACGGTTTGTTCTGTTTTATACCAGTTACTGACGTCCTTCTTCCGTAATTACGATTGTCATTTTTTTAGTTTGTACCGATTGTATCAATCACCAATGAAATTACGGTGGAAAAAGCAAAACTATAATGAATGACAAAGCGCATTTTTGATTGTATGATAGAGGTATAGTTGTTTGGACTTTTGTTTGCTCCACATACCCCGTATGGATATGCCAGAGGCATCATTACGAAGGAATACATTATATTAAAGCGCTGACTGATCGAATGGCGTCACCAATGATGCTCAAGAGAGATGCGACTCGCGCGCTTAAAAGAGCTAGAGATATAAATGCCATCAAGGAACGGGCTCAACTAGCCGAGGTTTGTGTCAATATCAACACAAACCCTACAGTTCCTTTACAAATAAAAAGTTTATCCACACTACTTATGGAATATGGGAGAGCTTTTGCTGCGATAATTTTTACTCTTTTTAGCGTAGTAAAATTGGCATCTAATCTGCAGGAATGGAGCGTAGCTGAAAAAAACGTTGAGAACGTCTACTATTTGATATGTAGAATGCACAACGAATAGTGTAGCTTCCGACGATAATGGTAACCAGATTATCTCTGCTATTCCTTCAATATGATATTAGTCTGAACTTTGTATGGATTTTGTAGAAGCATAATTGCAAAGGAACGCGTTTTCTTACGTGGTGGCAATGGCTCTTTGCATTGTACACTTCAGACTTTTTTCGCAAGCACTTCGCTTTGCAACCACGTGGACAACCTTCACTAATTCTATTAATGATGGGCTTCTTTTTTCTAATACATCTATACATGTACGCACCATACTCGTGCACGTGTTGTCCTTAAGCCACTATAGCATGGTATCGATGAGGCATACAAACGTGCATGCGCCAAAATCAATAAACGGTAATGCGACTTGAAAGAAAAGTAACGGACGAAAACATCGAAGTAGGAAAAACGACCCAAAAACAATTGGTAAAATAGAAGCGAAAAAAGAAGCCTTCTATAACAGGGGTCTCTACTTGCAATCTTCAGCCAATTGCCCATCTTCAAGCACATAAGCACTGAAGCTACTGAAATTCAGGATCGATTCTTATTCTTGTTTTGAAAGACATCTGGCTAAAGACAGACGCGAACAACCATATTACCCACATTACAATAGCTGGCCTTTTATTCGAAGTAATGAATTCCGCGTTGGTAAATTGATATACATTTTTGTCAGATATTGTTTCTCTAGAGACCTTCAGTAAACTAAACGGGCCATTAAACGGGCCGAAAAACCATGTGCTCGCCAGCTGTTTGGAAGACGTTTATAGCGAAGCTATTTTTGGATCATTCTGCAGATCCAGCGTAGTATCTCTCAAGCCCTCACTTGTGATTATTCTATTCCTCTCTTAATGTATCTGGTACCCGATGCGGGATCCGATGAGGCGGATCTGCAGTGTCGATATATGAGAAACGGTTTCGCTTCGCGTTCGCCTACGCTAGTCGGCCGCCCTTATTTGAATCAGTCGGGTTAATTAGAAAAAGCTCCTTTATATTTTGTCGCAGATTACTATTTTGTAATAGCGGCAAACAGTATTAATGCCAACAGAAAAGCCTAAGAGTTTCCTCTCGGCAATAAAGGATGTCAGCGAGCCATCCTCGAAAACCGAAGCGATTCAAAGAGAAACTCAGAAAGATACCCCTGTATTACCTTTGCGTTTAGTGGTCACGTAGAGAGGCATTCGGACACGTAATCCCTGCGATACCGGGCAGTTGGTAACGTGCTGACAATCACATAAAAGTGTAGCTTTTGAATTTGCTTTTTACTTACCTGTGTTCACTGAGAAGGAACGTCACAAACTCCGGCAAACTCAGCAGGTCGATACGGACATCGACACCACTTTCTTAACCAGTTGTTAGGACAGACGTTTTTCTGGAATCAATAAGCAATCGGATTTTGTAGTGATTTCCTCAAATACGTAGTAAGTAATTGAGCTGAATAGTTGCATTTAGTACCCATAGATCTGACACGTCTAATGTGTTTTGTAATCTTTGAACTTAGACACTCAGCACATTAATAGTTCGCTGGAATGTCCAACGTCTGAATATATATATATATATATTTATCTATAATATTTTCTTTGTGGAAGACTATGTTCTTGTCGTGCTTTGCCTTTTGAACTTATTAAGAGTTAATTCTTAAGTTGATTGAAGATGTACCTGCACACCTGTCCTGGGCGTTAGAACAAGCGTGAGCCTCTTCCCGGTAGGTAGACCTTGTAATCTCTGCAATGTGAACTGAGTAAGGTATGGAGAAATGGACCACGAGAAAGTTTGGCCATATGAATTCCGATTGTTTCTAGCTTGCTAACATTCAGCTTTATTGTTTCGCATTAGTCATTATTTTTCCTTTCCTGTATTCTGGTAGGAGCGTATGCTGCGTGAAGTTCACACGCAACGTAAAAGTATGAACAACTTCCTGGCGAAAAAGTAACGCGGACAACCGTTTTTGGCTTAGGCATAATTTCTCTATATGAAAACTTAGTATGAAGTTGATGATAAAACTTGGACAGTGAAATGATATCTTACACACGGACAAGATTACACTTTAGCATAGCTACCTACATGTTTATTAGTATTGAATCATGTAATCTTATGTAGAGTATTGAACAGCTTGAATACGAATTAGCGTTCTTCGAGAAAAAGCCTCAATGAAGCGAGCTATTACTTGCGACGGTCTCGTTTTTCTCTTGGATTGAAACACAAGTAATAGCTGTTGTTTTCTTATGTTCTTTTGCCTTATTATCTGTATTAAATAAACGAAACATAACCTGGTTTAGTTGCGTTTTTGACGTAATTTTATGTCAAACTCCTACTACAAGGACGAAGGTTCCGAACAACAAACGGGAGTCTTTAATATTCACTCTATTGTACCTTTTGTCGGGGCGAAAAATCGGTGAAGCAACCAAGGATAATTGCGCTAGATTATGCGCTAGATAAATTGTGATAGAAAAATCTATCACAAAATAGTATTTTCTCAAGTTCAAAAATTCTAAAAGGTTAGACCTGATTAGCATACTTTGTCCTTCTTTCGAAGATCAATCAGGACCTCTGGTGGTGAACAGCTCATGACTGAATCAGAAAACAAGCTGCTAACACCAGATTATTGTCGGACATTTTAAATGTATGAAATTTCATCAAAAACTGGAAGTATGCTTTTGCCTTAGATTGGATGAAGCGCGCAAGGCAAATACATATCGAGCTTCATTAGCTTTATCGACCTTCAACATGTCGCCCGGCAAAAGGCAATGCAGTAACAAGTTTATACACAGAGTTCTCACAGACGACGAAAAGCGGTGTCTTCTCGTCAGTATAAAACAGAAATAAAGATGGGAATTTTTAAAGGATACCCCCAAGCCCGATCTCTATCCCAAAAACAAATGTGATTTGTTTTTAGTACAATTGGAAGCTTTTTATACACTGGGAAATGCTTGAAAAGGATACGACAACCAACAAGGATATGTATGTAGTAGAGTTTTATCGAATAAGCAAGGCTATCTGAAAGAAAAGGCCACATAGACAGGACAAAATCATCTTTCTTTACAACAATGCCAGCCCGCACATAACAAAGATTCTGAAAGCTATCCTGCAGATATTTGCGGGGAAGGCTTCTTTTTGCGCCCACCATACAAAGTATGGCCTTTTTGTATAACTAGCGAATGAAATTAAAAAATTGACTTTTGATAGCAAAGAAGGCCTTCTAGTCTGATTAGTCGAGTTAACTTAATATGACACTTGTTAACTTCTGGTAAAAATGTCGTGGACAGCGGTAGCAAATACATACTAAATTGATCTATTGCTAGAATTTGAATAGAACGCCGCATAGTTTTGTAGGCCTAATATAGCCCCTTGGTGTTTCTCTTCTATTCTCAGGGTTTAAAATTTGCCTGTACTGGCGTATCGACGCGCTGTCGGCAATAATCGGCGGGCAACGGCGGCAATCGTCTCGTGATCCATAGAAATATGGCCATCTCGTTACTTTTTCCATGGCTGGCTAAAATATCTCCTATAGAAGCTAATGAGTTCGATAGAAGCGCCCTGTTTGGGGGATTAACGGAGAAAATGCAGTGCGAAGGCCTCTTAGCCGACTAGCAGGCTTTTGATCAACAGACACGAATGGCGAATCTCGAAGCCCGTTCGTTAGATGACTGGGGAAAGGTTTGGCATATTGAAAAACACTGCCGCTTCGAGAGCGTCACCTAACCTATTGCACGGAGAATGTTTACAAAAAAAAAAAAAAAATAGGCTTACAGTTAGAGCTGTGTTTGTTTTAAGGGAAATAACTTTCTCCTAACTAGAAGACTATGTTTACTTTCCACTATTGATACAGGCATTGTAGTGGATCAACAAAAACCAAAAAAAGAAAAAAAAATCAACTACATACATTACTCTATTTAAAAAGTGTTTCGAAATTTCCTATTTTACTGAGTCTTTTGACGTCACCCTTTCCTTATGTAAATGCACTAAGTTACCGCAGCTGTTACAGCGCTCTATGGGATCATATGGAACGCGTGTGCTGCTGCGACCTTTTTCTAGCTAAGACGAGTGCCGCAAATGGGCTGGGTCACGGTAAATTACCAGGCAACGGGCATCATGGTGGCTTGTTTGTAGGCCGGCCGAAACAGCTGCGTTGTAGTATTTCTGTACGATCTTCGAAATGAGGAAAATACCGTTCTAGATGATTTACCAGACTCTAAACCTGGGCTAAAAAAGGCCTCGCGGCGGAGTTAAAAGTTAAATTTTTAGAAAAACGCACTGGGTGAGTTTTTTGGCCCGCGGTTTTCCAAATTGAAAATAGCCTTTTAATTCCTATATTGCATACTATTCATACCCTAGAATACACCTACATTAGGCTTAATCATTTACATGCATTTATTAATACGAAACCTAAGATTGCTATCCTGTTATTTTCTTACTGAGTTGAATAGACCTTCAGGGGCAGTCAGCGATGCACTCGTAATAAATAAAATAAACAACAAAAAAAATAATAATACATTGTGAATGCTAAAACGTTTGGAAGCAGATTATGGCAAAGAAAACGAACGTGGAATTATGGACGAGACGTTAGTATCAGCTCGATGGCCGCTCCAACAGAGAGTTCGCTGAGTACTGCCAGGTGAAGTCTAAGAACAAATGCTTCGTGTTACCTTAGACTAGAAAGCAAAGAACATAGTAGGTTTACCAATTCGTATCTATCCCTAGTAAATCTTTTGTATGATATGGATCAGCCTAATTGAAGGTTACCTAGAATCGCATAAGTAGGTGATTTCTATCTATTTTCAGAGATTCGATGTTAGCAAAAGTGTCCAATTTGTTTAGTTAATGCTGTTGTCCCATCATGGCTATGAGGTAATAGGTTCGTTGTTGTGTTCTACTTGTATATTTGGACCATTGCTAAGGTCAACACGTAGTCTTGAAGAAAAAAAAAAAGTTACCTTGGGGTTGCTTTTGAATATATCGGAAATAATTAAAGTATGTTTTGTTTGACCTGCAATGAAGTTCCTTGCAACTTGATGTTTTTGCAGCTGGTCTATCTAAAATATGAATTAGGATGTAAGGCATAAGTTAAATTTGCTAAGGCAAATAATATAACCGAAATGACAGGGCTACGAGTTCATAATAAGGGCACCTTACAATACCATAATTTCCAAAAGACCCCCAGTATATGCCGGAAAGCTGCGTTAATTAAGGTTCTCGCAAATGGCACCGCTTTGTTAAAGGCATAGCAAGAGATTTTTGCTAAAAAACCTATCTAAACAACATCACGAAATCTCAAGTCAACTGTTTGAATGAAGAAACGAATGTTGCACCCTGTGAGCAATGCTGTCAATGACGATTCTGTCAAATCTAGCTTGGTGGTTAGAGACTTTTGTGATTCGTAGAGACACCTTGCCGTGATGTCCTTCGTCGTTGATGAGGCCCAACGTCTGCCACCAACTCGCAATCGGCCAAATCTAGCACAAAAGTTGGAAAAAGGTTATGTGTTTACGTTGATCGCTCAGAATAAAAGTATAACTAGGCACTGTGTATTCTTAGATGATTCTTTCTAACGCCGTAAGTAGTTGCCAATGTAAATGGTATTTTATTGACTCTGAGATAAACGTTGGTATTCTATAACCAAATTTTTAGTAAATCTTTCTAAAATTGTAATCAGTTATGATTTTCTTTTGTATCACTTGTTAAATAGAATACTTGCTGGGGTCTTATTTATCTTCGTTGCTATTACTAGGTCTATTATATATTATTTTACTAAAATTCTGCTCCGATGAAATGGCATACACGAAGTCGTTACTTTGACTTAATTTTGGAATATTTGTTTGTCACAAACCGGTTGACAGGGATCGATAGATACGTAATGGAAACGTGAACGTAGTTGAACCTAATTCTAGGTTAGCTTTAGCCGGATAAAGATGAATCTAATTTTCAATTCGAGCTCAATTTTATCTTGAGGTAGCTGTGCAGGTACTGTAAAATCATAGACGTAATCGCAATGCCGTTTCCTCACGATTGCAATGGAAGAACGGAACCGATAGATAGAAAAATGATCTAACTGCAACAAAATAACGCGGTCACGAAATTATCTTCCATCGAAGAACGGAGCCGCTGCCGCAAGGTAACGGAATTGGTCCACCAAAGTCATAAGGGAATTGCCATCGAATAACTTTAACCGTAATGGTCTGCACTCAAGCTATACTTCAGGCTAGGTCTAAAACGAATCAAAATCGTTAATATAGAAGTGGGGTGATGAAAGAACCGCAGCAAGAAAAAAGGATTATTGGAACAAGATTTCAAGATACCTGATAATTTCAGCTGACTAACGGATTGTTACGGCAGGCTACCAATGGTCGAGGACTCTGTGCGCGACATGTCACAGATCGCTTTTTTTAGACGCTAGTCTAACAAAAGAGGTAAATGGAAGTTTTTAAAAAAACTACGAAGTAACGATTATGAAATGTTGTCCGAAAATATCCGAAGTGTTTGGATATTTCTATAAGACTGGAAACGAAAATAATATGATATTAATATTGAGGT
>NW_019215167.1:0-23331 GCF_002532875.2 Varroa jacobsoni | reverse complement strand
CAAGAGGAGACTATATTTAACAAATGGACCCGTCGAGAACAGCTGTTAGCAGGTTTACTCGTCATCCATACGTTCGCTCGTAGTCTTTCTTCGTCGATGTTTGTAGATACTGACACCGTATTTATAGAAGCATTCATAAATTCTTACATCCAGCCACCCTCTTTATTATATTATATTATATTAAAGCTAGCACTACTGAAATCATTGGCAAATACTATTAAGAAATATAATTAGGCTTAGACAGGCTTATTCTGGCCTTTCATAACTATCTGTTCTATGTTCACTGAAGCACCGGTACGTACTATGTACATCGTCCCTCAGTATAACTGCGGCCTCCTTCCTAACGTACATTATCGCCTGCAATACGCAGGTTGCAATGATAGGACAGAAGAGTTCTGCATATTGTACACCTCAATACATCCGTGGATAATCTCCCACAAATCAAGGAGTCATTTCGATTGGTCCATGGATAGAGATTTTTTTATGAAAGAGCTACACATGTAGCTTGCGCATTCAGTCCTTAGCCTAGATGCTCCATTTTAAGGTACACTTACAGTCTTGTAATAATGATGGTAGCAGAATCGACAACCGCTGCGATTTACCAACACCGCCGCGCATTGTCAAAACGGCGATAGCAGCCTGCAGCATGTTTTCAATAGACGATTGCTGAACTGACTCAAACAGGCGAACGGGCCTATTATAAACTCAATGGTCACTGTTCCCCTATTTCGCGGCTTGAAGCGGTCTGGAAGTTGGCTTGGAGTTTCTGCCGCGGTCCGAGTGTAAGGTGAGCCAGTGGCTTACTTGTCACACACCGTCCATGCAATCTATCGGCCTACCTGCCTTCAGCCGTAGCTGTTCTCATACTCTCAGCTGCTCGGCCTAACAGGCTCAAAGCTTTTTTGGTTGTTGCGACAATTGCTGAAACTGACGCTGCCCCCTAAGATAGCACCGCTGATAAGAGGAAGAAAATGGGCTTATTGTGCACCTTTTTCCACGTAGGCCTAGAGTCGCGTTCATGGAAGAACAGAGTTATTGGTGGGATTGTGAAGGAGAGCGAGCTTTTTTCGTAACAACAGGAGAAAGAAAAACAAGGTAAGGCAGAGAAGCGTCAAAATTGACGTTGGTGTTTATGATGGCGTGGTGATGCCGACTTCAACTGTATAAAGTTTTTTTTTCGTAGACTGGAAGCTACGGCAGCACTGGTAGGAGTGGCATGTCAGCCAGTCATGGCGGAGACAGAAAGCAGCAGTAGTAGTAGTAGGAAGAAGATAAAAAAGGGACCGTGGCGGTGTGACGCGGCATCATTTCCCTCAGTGGTTTAGCGGCTGGCCCACCCATCTACAGTCGTAACCAAGTAAAGCAGTAGTAGCGATGGCGACGGCCGAAGCTATGATTCGAAGTTGAAGAGTCGACAGTATCCACGGTTCGCAACGACTCTCGACTACAACGAAACCCCGGGCAGGCAGCTCAACGGGAGGTACAATGTCCTTGAAGCCGTAAGTGAACGAGATCTTTGTGGATATACACCGTTACTAACATCCGCAGTGCACATACATCCTGTAAGAAGATTACAGGCAATGGGAATATTGTCTTCAGTTGATGTGCGTTGTGCTATAGCCGCTAAACCTGCTGTCACAGTTGCCAAAGGATTCGTCTGGCGTCTTACCAGTCCTTTTCTTGATGTCGGCAATATCTGCCCTTCTAGTGGAAGTCGCCGGATCTATCTGTATTTTGAAGTTATATCCCTGATACTCTGCTCTATTCTGCTGACTGAGTTCGTGGAACTCAGGCGCAAATCTGTTGCTGGCTGTGGCAGTGCTATAGAGTGTCACGGTGTAATTCTGCCACCTTTTGCTGGATGTATTTGTTCGAATAGGCGAATGTGGCCGTGTGCAAGTGGTATTAACGTGTATAATAGCTGTTCTAGGCTAACAACGCAATTTCCCCAAGAATCAGCAAGAGTCTAAAACGCGAACGGTGGAAGCAATGATGCGTAAACTAGAAAACAAAGAGCTATTAAGAAACGCGATGTCATAAAATAACGATTTGGACCAGAAATGGCGTCGTCCAGGCCGGTAGCGCTGCTACCGTTGCAACCCCTGCATGGATTTTACCTAGAGCAGAATCGATTATGACTCCAGCTTTCGTAAATCGTCTGGTTCTCTATCCCGCTCACCCATCCAGGCAAAGACAGCCGAAGATGGTGTGAGTTTTATAATCCGAAGAAAAACCACCATCCCTGCTGATGCTTACGTTGCTGCTGTCCGTCGAGTTTTAAATAGACGCTGTCACTTCTTAAAAAATGCGTCAGTTATGATAAAACTTCTATACAGGTTCAAGTTGGTCTTATAGGTACGTCTGGCAGGCGCGCGGACACTGGGTCAGACCCAGTCGGGTTAGGCGGGCTAAAGAAGTTGAACCGGTCTGTCATTAGCCGGCGGATAATAGCTAATTGAACTGTGGACAGTTGGAATTCCTCTCTTGAACAGAAGTCAGTAGGGAAGTTTTCCTTCTCTTCCTGTGAAAGGACAAAGGAAAAGGGCAAGAGAAAAGCGAGAAAAGTGTACTCGTTCCCTTGAAATGCGGCTGAACTGCTGGAAAGCCTCAAAGCGGCAAATAGTGATTTGGGACGACCAATACTGGCGGATGTACTCGTTGCCTACCTGTGTAATAATGTATAATAGCCGCTTCTCGAGAGCAGAAACCGAGGAGCTACCGAGCTCCGAACGGAATGGTGGGCTGGAACCTATAAAGCGAAAAAAATCTATTGTTCAGTCCATTGAGGGTAGGACTCCTGCTTTCCCACATAATCGATAGGCGATCTTCATCTTCTTAACCCTTTTATTGTCCGCGCCAGCCTCTCGTCTCATAACCAGACATACATCGCCGCTTACAACCCGGGTGCGCTCGTTCTGACGATCCAGCCAGCTGGTAAAGGAAAGGCTGGCCTCAGATGTGCTAAGCCACCATCCGCGGGTTCCAAGCCATCCAGCGATTTCGCAGGCTAGCTATCCAGTCGGCTCTAGCTGGATGTGCCCCACAGTTTATGGCTGTATTATCTTCCGCCAGCTCTTCTTTCCTGCTCGAAATGTACGCCTGAATAAACTGGACTGCTGCTGCCTAGAGATTTGCTCTCGAAGTCTCTGAGGAACGTCGTCGTTCTTCTCTCTGATATCTCTGCAGAAGGCGGCTGTAAGAACGCTGAGCACTTCGCATTGCCCTCGTTGGCCCGAACCCTTCTCTCGATTCGCCTGCTTGCTCAGCTGTCTCCGCACTACTGAAGGGAAACGATCTTGGTATGTCGAGAGGAGCTAGTTCAGGGTACGAGTTGCGGGCCATCTAGCTGACGCTTAGATCGGATAAACCTGAAGAAGAAAAACTCAAAAAGATCTTGGTTTTGTCTCTTTTGGCGAAGTGGTTCACTGCTGCCAGACTAATCGTGAACTAAAGAGAACAGAGAATAAAAAAAGGGGCAGCGACCGTGTGGCTTCTACTTTCACCAGCGCTTCTGGCGTAGCAGAAAGTTGAACGGCTGCCAGCATAACGCTACAGCATGAAGTCGAGGTTTACTACAACATAGCTAAAAGGACCTCGCAATAGACAAGTGAACTGCGGTTCGAAGGAATCGTTCAAAAGGCAGAAGGATGGCCGGGCGAGTAGGTTAAAGAATCGGCTAGTAGCTTCCCTACTTGCTGCTGCTGCTACAGCTGCTCGCTTTCCTTTTCCTTCGTTCATTCTTTGAATTAATCAAACCTGTTTTGTTTCGTTGTATCAATGGGCACCCTTTTTGAAACAGTAGCAACAGTACGATGCCAGTTGAGTTTGTTTCGCCAGCAATAGTAGTCAAGACAGACGTTGCACATCGCAGCACTTGACTGGATCTGCATTGAGCGAAACTGCGAAAATAGTGCTTCAACTGTGGGACGGAGGGAAGGTTTCTAAAAAAGCAAAGAGAACTGGACAACCGAATAGTCCCTGTCTGCTTCCCCGTGGCGGTGCTCCCTGCAGCTACAGCTGCTGGCTGTTTCCACTCCAAGCGAAATGTTCCCCGCCACATCCAGGCCGAAAGGCAAAAGGGACTAGTCATCCATGCGACCGTCCGCTTGATAGGCCTGCTGCTGCCGTAGACCCTGCTTCGTCTTCTGTCATCATCTTACCATAACCATCTGTGCAGGAGCCGGTTACCTTTCTACTGTTCCTGCAATGACTACCAGAGTAGACCAGTTGGGACATGACCCAGTTCAAACAGACAGACAGATGCCCGTGTCGCCAGTTGGGGCAGCGATGGCAGCCGGAAAAGCAAACAAATGAATTCTTCTGTTTTCCCAAGAATCTATAGGTCAGCCCGGTTTGCAGACGAAGCGGGCCCGGTCCACATAGTCGGCCGAGCCCATTTGCAGCTTGCACATCTCTCTTTGTTGATTGACTGGGAAAATAACTGGAAGGGGGGACAATTTAACGCCACATTATAGGCAAGGACTCGAACAGCAACTTTAGCTTGCCGGAATGCAGTGCTTTCGTAAACATTCAGCCACGTTAAACTTAGCTTGTCCTATCTTGGCTGACCACTTTTTCGCTCCTGCAATAAGAATAAAAGATGTCTGAAATTGATGATATAGCAAAACTTTGACTGGATCTACGAAAGACCAAGTCATCATTAGCATACGTTAACCGTATGAATTAGACTAGATTTGTAGATGACAACCCACAATATAAGCGTAGCACATTTCTGTGTCATCATCTTGCCTGGCTGGAACGAGTTTAATATAAGTACTAAACGTTCTTCTTCAAAAAGGAAAAGTCTTTATCACATCGTTTGATGGAAACGTACCACATTCATCATGAACCATCATAATGAGACTATGTACGTGTCATACGCGCAACATGTCAGTGTATATAGTGTGACCTTGTAGTTCAGGTGCACTAGCTTTGCTTGTAGTTTGTATAACGTCTTCATATGTATCCTCCCTTTCATGAGTCTTCCTCTCATATGTAATTTAACGTCGAATGCAGTGAACTCAATTCCAGCTTCATGTGTCCCTCCGCGTAGGCTTCCTGCTGTTCGTTACCGATATTGCTATCCTATCCCCATGTCAGGGATCTCCAGTTTATCTTCGCCCATCGCAACGTTTCAACGTTGGCGACTTTGATGCAGCGCGTACTCGTAACTTTTTCGTCCTGTAAAGGGTTTAGCTTTGCCCCGTTGCTATCTGGCAAGGATGGTGGACTTCGAGCTACACCGGGTTAGTTTGTGCTGCCATTGCATGACACGCTGTTCCTCTGGCCGAGTGCGTTTTAGTCTTGGCCAAGTTATTTGCCTGTCGTAGCAAGCTACGGGGTCTCACACGGCCCGTCTGTTCTGCCTGTTTGTCCTGGCTGGTAGGATCATTACGCCCGACCGGTGGTGGTAGCACTAAATACCCGAGGCTGGAACCTCGCTTTTACCTTCGTGCCCAGTGACGCCATCTTCGTATCACTAATTCTTCCTACAGCGACCTCGCGCGTTTCACGGACGGCTGTATTGGGGATAGAGCGTGGGCTGCTGTGTGGTACCGGTAAACCGTCGGCAGGAACTGCCATCTCACCGATGAGTTCCTCTGAGCGTGAAACAGGCCATACTCCAGCCATAGCGGCAGTTACAAACGGTGTGAGACGTGCTGTCAGTCGATGAGCAGACAGCCAGAAGCTAATGAAATAATTCGTCAAATACACTAATTATCTATGCCCTTTATGTGTGGAAAGGGGTGTGGCTTCGATATAGAAGGGCCGTGAACTCCCGTTCTCCCTTATCGCCTTTGGGCTCGCATGCTGGATCGTCTATTGAAGCCGTCGAAGTGCGATACATTCTGGTCATCGCAGATAATGATAAACAGCAGCAAAAGCTGAGGGAAGGAGGCGTACAGACGAATCAGGAGGACAGGAGCATTACGAAAGCGTCACAGACGTCGTGGCGTGCAGCACCTAAATATATTCATGGTGACGCTGGGGTTAACAATCAGTTACGAAAGTGTCCCTCGCATCCACATATACAACCCACACGTAGTACACAGTAATGGCGTGGCAAAGTCTATCTACCTGATATCAACCTGTCTCCGCAGGATAGAAAATAAGGCACCGCATTATTAGTTAAGTAGTCTCCTCGGAAAGGCTGGCATATGAGGGTAAGACAAGTTTCAGTGAAAAGTGGCCAGCCATACGTAGATCACAGAGTAAACAATTTTAAAGATATCTTTGTTTTGCATTTTTAAAGATAGTTAGGTAACCGCAACAGTACGCTTATCTGAGGTGTATAAAATTAGCTAGGTGATTCTATATAGATTGCGTTCCAAGATGTTCTATAAACGTTCGTTTGTTCCTGGCCCATACGGCTGTGCCACTGACGATTGCTGACACATATCGGATACAGCAACCGGTGTAGTTCCTAAACAGAAGCAAGGTCACTGCTGTTACAACTGCCATGCGGACGACAGTATTGGTTGTACATGTATTACCTTGTTATTTTTTTTATTCCACTCCCTTTTCCTCTTTCTTTCCTTTTTCTTTTCCACTCTCCTGCTGTGTGCCTACCCTGTACTGCAACGGGTTCGGCCTGCGATGGAAGCAACGACCACACAGCTCCGGCCGCCATCGGCAACAGCGGTCCTGTTACCATTCTGTTTACTCGCTGCAGCCACAGCCTCCTACATTCAGGACGTGTGCACAGTGTAGGTTCTTATTGTGCGGGCTCAGCATGGCAGCTGCTTGTTTGATTGCTAAATGTTAATGTAATTAGGTTACTAGTAGTAGTATTATGGTAGAGAAAACAGGACGTAGGGAGCGCAGTCGCCGGTTGAACAGAAGGGTCCTGAGGGAGTGGACGGCATTGCCTACTGATAATCACCCTATCTGTTCAGCTGCAGTGAGGTTCTCCGACTACTGACATCGTAGTTGGTTTGCTTCAGTGTAGTGGCGTTTTGATGTCGATGGGTCTCAACTGGGTACGCAGTAGCTGAGAGTCGACACGAACGACCGTCTACATACGGACCTACTAACTCTTTGATTCACACTTTCCCAACGATGTTTGTGTTTCCCTCTATCCATTTCCTAATACTGCTACTGCTATATCATCTTCTCGTGCTATGATTGCTGCTGCTCGTGTTGGCAACACGGTATAATGCAATCGTTGTTACCAGCACTTCCCAGTATATCCCAAAGTACACCTAGCAGCATGAAATACGCTAGATATATATATATATATATATATATATATATATATATAAACACAGCCACTTTCCCAGATGTATATAGGCGAGCCACATAACGAACGAATAGAGAACAGTAAAGTTCTGATAACGAACGAAGAAACAAACCATCCAGATGAGATCGAATGGCCGATGCCAAGTGGCGTGTGGTGACGCCTCTGGTTATGGTTTTAGTTGCAGGCTGTACCTGTGCTACGATCGTCCTCGTACTGAACGAAAGTTTCGTGGCGACCCGTAATGCTTACTGCTGCGAAAACCATAATACAATAGGGCCCCCGCCGAGGTAAGAGGATGACTCAGAACAATAGACTTGTATAGCGTCCCGGCGGTTGTTGCAGACGACCCACATCATTTTCACGACGCCGATCTGCTTTGCTGGCCAGAATTCCATAAGACGAAGTTGGGTCGGAACCTATCAGGCGTACTAGGATTGTGCTAATACAACAAGATTCAATGCCCGAGGATAGAGACATGCTTACTGAATAGCGCAGAAGATGCTTGTGGTTCAGATACTACGCATTGCTTTCAAAGGAGCAGCTCCTCCCTGCTGCAATAACAGCCCAGACCCAATCATCACGAAGGGCTGCAGGCCAAATATCGAGCTGCGAAACCGTGCGCGAACCATTGGCCACAAATGACAGAATGGGCATACCATTGTGACTGGTGCCAATTTGATTTAGCAACACCTAAAGCGACACCGAGTGCCTAAAGGGCAAGCAGGTATGCCAGGTTCGGCTCGTTAGGACCGTTTCGCTGTAGCACCTGCAGAGAGCAAAACGCATGGACGAAGATACCAGTGCAACGGCGGCAAGTCTGCATCATCCTGACCTGGATTCATCTGGCCTTCTACTGGCTGAGCCCTGCTATTATTACCTATTATTTGTTTCGGTAACTTTTCAAACGGTTGACCCACCACGGAAAGCCAATAGTAAAATACAGTGCGTTGTTAGCATCCATGATAATTTACAGAGCACGTAGCAGTCGCACTTCTTCTGATAAGAAGGGGACGAAACTGTATTTCTTTTTTTTTTTCTCCTACAAGATGAAACATAAATGTAAGTAGCGGTTTTTGGAAAAAATTAAAAGAGACATATTTGAAGAAACTACGTAAAAGACGTTCCCTTCGGTAAAAACATAAATACATTAATCGTATGCTTAATGCAAAATGTCATTCCCTTTCTTTTCATTTATATAACAGTTTCTTCAAAGAGCGAATCAAATGGCTACACATGCTTCCACGGTGCCAGCAACACGGCCTACTCTAACGGTTTTTGGAAGCCAGCAGCTTGGACTTATATACGTCGTTGTGCGCTGGTACATTGTGTTTTGCTTGAAAAAGAAGGCATCGTTGGCTGTGTCTTGAATTTGCGCAGGATCTTGGATCCCGCAGGGGCTCAAAGCCAAGAACTGCTCAGTCAGTCAACCCTACTGTCCCTACAAACTCCCTGTTCGTTGTTGAATCGAGTATGGATAAGCTGTTCGCGCTCTCGAGGGAAAGGCAGCGGCCTCGGCTCCACAGGCGCAGCAGCAATGGAGGCTCGTGTAATTCCAACGCTACCACCGACTTCAACTTCCCTTTGGTTCTAGTGCCAATTTCGGGTTTTCCTTTCTCTCCTTCGCCGCCCTCAACCTTCGCGACCCTTCCTGCCAGCCTCAGTTTGCTTCTTCCTATCGCCTAGCAACAGCCAGCGCCTTGCCATCCTCCTCTACTGCCAACATACGTACGCGCTTCAATTCTCGGGACTGTTTAAATTTCATGGGGTTGTTAAATGGCCATGAATTCGAAATGATACCCACTTGCTCTGTGTAAAGGACCAGCCAGTCAGCCGATTCGTCGGTCCTAAGCAACAGGGAGCGAATAGGGACGAGGGGATGCTTCATTCAGCTTCAGTAATATGTACTATGTTTCGTACGATATCGTTTGCCACTCATTAGAGAATAAGATAGAAGTTTTTCGTTGGAGCAGACGATTGGTAGGCCGGAAAGTGTTACATAAAGTGGCGCAGATATGTAACATGAATGAGAGCAGAAAATAGGAGATATATGTCTATATATACATATGGACGAACATTCCAATGTGTGCTTTTTGTAACCCATTACACCGGCTTACGAGCAGACGTATGAACGGAGAGGTATGGGAGTGCTGTAACAATAATAATAGCTTTTCTCTGCAAATCGTCTCCGGTCGTGCCAGCATTGGGGCTGTGGGGCAGACTTCATAAATCGAGCCAGACCGCGCTGACTTAAGCATGACAGAGAAACGTTTGTTAATTTAGTACTACACATTTCGCTGTACACACATTCATACCCCACATCGACATGTACTATACCAAATACATTTTAGTATGCCTGATTCGTGAATAAACATCTCTAAAAGTAAAACGCCGTCGCCACCGTGGCAAAGAAATAATCAGTTCTGTATCCAGTAGACAGCAGCGTGAACCCGCTATAACGAAACGATTAGGACGAATTACTCATCGGCCTGTCCTCTTTACCAATATGGTAAGCATTGACGCCATCGCTACAATGGGCTAACAGCAGTTCTGAACGCGGGAGCGACAACAACGACCTTTTCATTGACAACTTGTAAATGTGCGCAGGCCCATCCCGGTACTCGTATGAACATCGCGTATGTATAGCGGTCCGTCGGGGCCCTGACGCCACATAGCCGCTAGCAAGTAAATGTAAGTCACCTCATTCGAGTGGGCACTTATAAACATCAGATCGTGGACAGCTCAGCCACGTACTGCCGTCGCACTCCAATGGTGCGCTTCTATCCTTCCAGTGCTATAAAACGGCGACAGCTGTGCATTCTACTATAGCCGTCAGCTTATTAGTCACGGCCCCGATGTGGCCCCGTTGAGAAGCAGTAGTGATGACGGTAAAAATATATGTTGAGGTAACGAAGCATCTTATGTTTATTGAGAACCTATATATTTGTTCATCTGACTGAATGTCTGTTAGTAGAGTGATCGGGTTTTTTGTTTTCGGGGTTAAAGTATTCGACGGAGGTCTCAATCAAAGTTGAAGTGGGTGTCTTCGCATCTAGAAAAATAGATTTTGAACAGGCGGTACGGTTAGCCCGATGTGCTGTACATGTGCCAGTGGCCTTTGTTCATGAGCGATAACGTATTACATCAATCAGTCTAAGTTAAATGATTTCGCCATTTAAAACTTCGATTGGATTCATCGGAATTGACCAAACTGTCTTGATATTCAAACGTTATAAATTTCTCAAAACGAAAGTTCTTATAAATAAACTACAAGCATTATTGATACAGTTAAATTGCGTACATTGTTTAGCTGCTTGTAGATGATAGTCAACCTGATCTGGCTTTTATGACTGACAGCTGAACCGCATCAGGCACTTTTATGCACAGTATCCGCATGAATACTATATTGAATCTGATCTACTTATATCTACGGTCATTTTTCCGCTGCTAGTTATCGGCCAGGTCAAAGACATTGTGAGAAAACACGCTTACTTGTGTCCACCTCTGGTTACGTTTATGGCTGAGCTGTCTTCCTGCGCCTCTAGTCTATGAACAGCTCCTGGGGGGTCGGGGCGGCGGGAGGGGTGAATAAGCAACATCTGATTCTGTATATTTAAGCTTGTTGTTCACTATTGCGATTGTACTCTTATCGTAATGCTTCCTACACATAGAATAAAGAGAAGCTTTGTTTGCTAGGTGATCTAAACAATGTACTTGCTGTTGTTGACTACGCTGATTGTGATTCTGATGGTGATGGTAACGCCACCATCGTTGTCATTGTCGGCCACCCTCATACGGCTCTAAGTACGAACGGCTCTGTCTCATGGACCGACCAATATATGCCCGTCGCAAAATCCGATGTTTGCAGGCCATCAGCACAGGATACATGGCCTGTGTCGACTGTGCTAGTGACTCAAGAGTGGCAACGGCGGCGCTGGGTAACCGATGGCGGCCTAGGGGGTATTACAAGGAAGTATTGTACACGGATGGGTTTGGAAAGAAGCATCCGTATTTCAATATGGCGGGTAAAGACTGTTTCGTTGTAACGTCCTAAGTAAAGCTTTGGTTTCATCCTAAATAGGGTAGTTGTTCCGACAGGCCCGGGCTTAACCGCATACTGACATCCAATGTTGCACCGTAACGAAATGGCAGGAAGGCCGCTGGAACCGAAGCCAGACAAAAGATGCTGCTATCGTTGACGAAACAGATATCACCGACAATCACAAACTACGATCGGACTTGGAACTGAAGAACTTCCGCTCCTATCGTGGACGCGCTGTATGCCGGTGCAGTATGCACTGTACATACAAAGCCAACAAGCGGGACGGGTAAAGAGTGAGGGTTGGGTTAAGTTAGGCTGTGTCCTTAATTCTGGTTATGCTAGATACTGGAAAGCACTGGCACTTTTGTTATCAGAGACCGGTACTGCTACAAACTGAGTTGACCGCCGTTTTAATTGTCTCTGCATAGACAATGGTTCCATGTACGAACAGGCAAAAGCAACAAAAATGGTGCTACTGGTTTGTTAAGGCTACTACTGGCATTAATAATCGTATTTGTTCATCTCGAGACTAAAGAGGTGACAGAGAAATACAAGACTATAAGCTCCGCCTTAAGATGACTATCATCCCTTAATACAATACAATGTATGATATACATTCAACATGTCTAGTTTAGTATGAACGTACCTTAACGAATAACTCAAAATAAGCAACCTAGGTTAATAAACTCATATCATCAGTGCTACTAGGCATCGAGATCATTGACTTAATGATGAAACTCATACGCAGAGACGTGTTCCACCCGAAGGAAGCCTTTTTTACAATCCTTGTCGTTCGTGTCAAAACGAAATAACCTTCGTAAGCCTTTGTAAAACATTTAGTATAGAAAAATGTAACGAAGTTAGATGGTCCAGCGCTCATATCATAGACGCTTATTAGGATCTTTGTCACAGACCCTGGTACCGCCCAAGTCCTTAGCCAGAGGTGTTCTAAACGCGGGTTAACACACCATCTGTTGACAGCCTCCGTTGCAATAAACCATTTTCGGCATCAGTAGCGGTCTAGCTTAGGGGCTTCACGCGAAAAGAGAGCGTTAATTTCAGACGAGAAAAGCTGCAGGTCACTAAGGACAGACGAAAAAGTCTAACTTAAACCGAACCGCTAGTCAGAATCGCTTATACAGTTAACGGACGGAGCTGTCGAAGTTGCGCCGAATTCAGTTTACCACTTAGTAACGATAAGTTCAATGGACAGTCAGTTGTGTGTATCTAGTCCCAGACTCAACACTGCACACTAATGGAAGATGCTCTTCAAAACTCCATGCCAGCACCCCCCACCCGCAACGCTAGCTGCGGTGCCACGTAATGGCATGTTACGAAGAGGCCTGAATCAGAAAGCGGGTAATGACCTAGCTGTAAATGGTGTCACTCGTTCGACTTCGGTTCCTGCGCCTGGAGAAATAAGAAGGAAACGAGCACTGAGAAGGAGCACTGCGTTCCTGCTTGCGGATGCACCATCGAGCTTCCTTCCTCCGTTCGCCTTGATCTCTCAACACATCCGCTTGTTACCTTAATAAAGCTACCACTTCATCCATCACCCCGAGGACGCCATCGAAATTACACTTTGGTCACAGCTTGGACACCTAGAGAATCTGCTATGCCATCCGGAGAGAAACGAAAGTATCCTCTAACCATATGACGAGACTAGCGTCCCCAGGATCGGAGCCTCCGAAGGTAGCAAGCCCACCAAAAGTGCCACTTATTCCGCTATACTCTCATGCGTCTTAGATACGAGATTGCGAACAGGTTTTAAACCAGCCAGTTTCGTTGTCGATTCTATTCGTTTAGCCATTCATTGATAACAATTGAGTCATAGGGAGATACCTAAAAAAAGAAGAAGATAGAGAGGGAGGCGCTTTTCTCAAATATTTCATCTGCTTTTCAAATGTTCGCGTGCGCCTGTCAGGCGTGCGCCTATCTATTTTCAGAACGCGATGGATGTACACGTGCCTGGGCGTGTGTGTGTGTGTGTGTGTGTGTGTATGTATGTGTGGGCGTGTGTCTGTGTGTGTGTTAATGTGTGTGTGTGTGTGTGTGTGTGTGTGTGTATATATGCATATAGTAAAGATGGCCTATACATCCTAGCAACAGCGGCGGTAGCAGCAGTAAGATGCATTTTGTAACTTTTCGTCGCTTACCTCCCAGATAATACCGTCTACGCCACGAGATCCTTTGCACCGATGTGCCTTTACTTAGCGGCGACTTTTAACTGTCATCGTGTCATCATACCTCAGGTCTATCCCTCTACCGGCTACTCCCCTTCCGACGACCTATAAATGCTACAGCGGTAGAAGTAGCAGCAGCGGCGGCTCGACGGTAGGTCGTCGTGTGGCGGTGCCGAGAACAGCTCTACTTCTTGTCTATGTTCTCCGTGGATATCGTGCGGTTTTAGGACAAAAGTATAGAAGGAACTAGGCTCGAGGCGATGGCTTGAAAGCAACAACAGTGGCGCCGATCGGGTGACGACGATCCTGCTGAACTTAGCGAGCTACCTGCCACTGTAGCCCAATAAAATGAACTAACTCCCAAGGCTCATCGTCTCCAGCCGTCCTGCTATTGCTCTCCCCACAGCAGTACAAGCGGTGGCTGGTGGCAACAAAGGCTGGCTGACCAGGAGAATGTGGACGCGGAGCTTCGCTACGATATTCTTCTGTCGGGAAAAGCAGAAGTAGAAGTCAAAGCCGTTCCGGCAGCGCTTCTAGCAGAGCCAGGCAACGTCTCTAGCTCCCGCTAGTAGGAGCAGTCGCAGAGGCAAAGGCGCAGCGGAGATGACCTGCCTGAGGCTTGCTGGCGGGGCAACCAAGTGCTTCCGTTTCCGGCATGGTCACCAGCCTCCTACTGGCGACGCTTCGTTGCCACCGTAACTGTCACCGATTGATGAGGACACTGCGGGGAGCAGCAGAAGCGGCAGAGATATAGGTCGCAAAAGAGCGCAGCCTCTTCCGCTGGGTCTATTAGATAGCCATGCCGTAGGACGACTGGTAAGGCTCATTAGCATGAGACGAGCGCCCAGGAGCAAACCAATGCAAGCAATATTACTATTACCACTACCGCTACCACTGCCGTTACGCCTTCTGCTATAAGTCGTCAGCAGCAGCACTAGTAGCGGGGCGATGCGACAGATGAAATGAGACACAGTTGCTAACAGTATGAGATTGAAGCGACGAGTGCAAGTGTCAGTGATGTAGCGGGCAACCAACGAGGAGAAGGGCAAATGAGCGTGTCTCGGAGTGTTGATCGAAAGTGTATGCGGGAAGCAATTGGTTAAGGAGCGCAAATGTTGATTATGATCTTGATGGTAGTTCCGATGATGGTGGTGATCTTGATGACAGCGGCGATGAGTAATGCTGGGAGATGGGAACGTACCGGAGAAGCATCAAGGTAAAACAAAACTATTGGAAGGAACACATACAGGAAAGCAGCGCATGGAACAGTGGCAGTAATTGCAGCAGCAATCGAAGACTAAACAATCTTGCTTAGCGCTTTGAAAAAAACGTGACAAGCGTATATATTTAATGGTCTATTTCAGACGCGTAACAATGCAATCAAACGGTGGATATTATAAAAAGTTAACTGGATGTATCATATATATTATTATGTTGTATGTATCATGTTATTATGGTGTGATTTAAGCGCTTTTTGTTACCTGTTTCGCAACCAAAATTGACATGTAATGCAGTAGGCTGTCATATGCTTGCGTTTATGGTCTCAGAGTCCGAGAGAAAATGGAAGAATGTCGAGAGACATCGACGTACCGCGAAATTTTGTTTAACGAACTGACCATGGAAACGGAAAAGCTCGATAATTAATCCAGAATGGAGGTCCAGAAACGCGGGAAAAGTCATTAAGAAAAAGATTTCAAGAACATTCAGGAAGCACACGGAAGAACGCGAAGAGGGCAAAGCGCGGTGAGAGTTAATTCATGTCCGTTCTGGCCTTCTTCCTGCTTCTTTGCCCTTTTTTCCTAATTACTATGCGAATATTAATTGCCTAACCCTTAGCTCTCCTGTCGTATCTTTGCAAGTTTAAGCTTCAGAGCGTTCGGTCTCATGGGCTACGCTCTAATACTGAGCTGAACCCTAGATGAACTTTGATCCCACTGCTTTTACTTTAGCAAAGCATAGTACTGACGAACTGGGGAACTCTTTATGAAGGACATGGAAATGGTTCTCCCCTAATCTCCACAATGCCGAAGTTACTTCTCTGGATAGTTGCCTACTAAGGGTTCAACTTTCTAGGATTAGTTGGTTGCGTTGAGCGTAACTATCATATTTAGGCTGTGGGAAAACGAGATGTCGTCTAGATAGTTCTGGCTTTCCTGAATATTTAATAGTGGAACTGTTTTGGAGGAACGACGGATAGATGCAAAAGCAACATGCATGTATTAGAGGCGGGGCACAAGCTGTGCTATTTGTCTTTCCTCATAAAATTAAAAGAGAGACGTCTTTGGAAAGCACAAATTTATATGTATATAAAACACTAATTTTGATATAGTGTTTGTAGTTACGAACGAGATTCTTTGCATTCTTCTATGTGGGCATATCTTTAATAATTTGCCAATAGTCAGTTTATAGCTGATCAGTACATACATTATGGAGTGGAAATCGGCAGACGAAGCGCCTTTGCTCAAGTTACTCCTTTATGCTGTCGCTGCAGATAACAAAAAAAGATGTCATGTTTAACTGCTCTACTTTTTCGTACGCGAACCAGGCGAAACTGTACGAGCTGTGAGTTTTTTTGCTATGTAGCACTTCTTTCGTAGACGCTTGTTTCTCCAGTTTATCCTTTGGACGCTTTCGGAGCCCGCTTTCCGCTACTACTTTTTAGCCCGGTTTTCTTGCGGAAGCACTGTTTCTGGGTCGATAGTCGTCCTTCGTTTATCGATTTTGGGCGGTTCTAGCCGTCTTTCGGGCCGCGTCGCCAGCAGCTGCTACAATCGTCGATTGTACCGTGGAAGTTGAACGTCGACTTTCTTCATCATCCAATCGTCTGTAATTCCATCATTGTATAGACTCGCAAACTGCGATACATTGTTCCAGGTTTCGCTGACTAGATCGGTCCAAAACGCCGGTCCGACATGCTCGACCCCATTTTCACCCACCATTCTTTTCTTGGTTTTCCTCGCCAGCAGCGGCACCTGGTGTGTCTTCACCACCATCACTAGCTTTGCCCCATTCTTTGAACGGACACGGACAAAGAGAAGCCCAGATGATTCTTATCCGCTCGTCCACCGACTGGCCGCTGGAGCCGTTCGCTAGCTTGCTGTCGATGGGCGTCGTTTGCTATCGTTGCTCTCGGTTTCCTGTTTCTTCACTCAATCAGTTATTCTCATGATGTATATCCGTCCTCCGTCCATTTCTGTTTGTGTGTGGTGCTCTTTCGCAACCTTCTCGTTTTCTAGCTCTCTTTCTCTATGTTATCCATAGTTTGCCGTTCAACGGTGGTAGATTTCGCTGCAGCTCCATAAATGGCGAGGTTGGCCATCAATAGCTGCCCAGGAACTTCAGCTATCCATGAAAAGGAGCCTTGCGCTGTTGAAGTAAAGGATGGAGCTAAACTCGCGATCCGACGATGAACACCATCGATTTTAGCTCATAGGACAAGGAGAAGTAGTCTGCTGATGGGCGAAAAGGCAACAAATGTGCTGTCAGCCGCAAACACGGGGTACCGATGCGCCTTGCACAACTTAAGCAAGCACAGTTCTAAGGGACGACATCAACTATAAAGGAGCCTTCTATTGCGCTAGTAGCTGCAGTACGACCAGAAGGAGCTTAGACGTTTACTACTGCTACCGCTACTACTACTAATCGTGCTTTGAGATGAGGTAGCCACTGCCTTAGCGGGCGAAGCATAACTTTGAGGGCCGAGGACGTTAGTAGTAGTCGAGGCAACGACACCGGCCGAAAGAAGAGAGCTACAGCGTTGAATGCCCTACAACCCGACGACTGCGGACGGTCGGCCCGCCATACCAACCTATAAGCCCGGTTGACCCATGGTTCTATGCGGCGACGTCCGATATTTTCGAGTTCTTTTCTTCTCATGTCGTTTCGTTAGTTAATTTGGTTCCCGGTGGCCCCTGCTGCAAAACAGGAGCTGTTTTTTTTTTTCGCTTTACGGCCAGCTTAGCAACACCAGCTATGACGGTCGTGAGTACGCCGTCATTCGAAAGACGGGCTGAGAAACAGACAGGAAGACGGGCAGAACGGCCGCTTGCAACCAACGACAGAAAGTTTGAACGCGCTAGCTACAGTAACGATTATAACAACATCAACAGCGAAAGCAGCAGAAGCAGTCTCAGTAAAGCAAAATGCATTCTCCAAAGGAAGTTCGGTCAAAACCATTAGCGGCAGCTGCAATGATAGCTTCGAAGGCAAACACTGCCTTCTATAACCGGCAGAGCAAGGAAAGGCAACTCAGAAGCTGTGGTTGCGATAACACAGAGACAGTCAATGAAGCAGTTTTTTCGATAGAGTCCGCTCTGTTTTCTATGTTGGCCAGAACGATACGCGAACCGTGCACAGAGATTGAGGCGAAATAGTCAGTTATGAAGGTAGCGGTATCAACCAAAACAGCAATAATAGCAGTAACTTTCCGTGGCAGGCATATTTCGCACGAGATGACTTGGCTTTCCTGTTCTCTGCGTCTGCGAGAACAGGGATCAAGCTTTCAAACACGGTCCAAAACAGAACAGCAGAGATGAAGAAAAATACTAAGAAAAACAAAAAAAAAATGCGTGTATAAGTCTTCAGGGGAATGGATTCAAGTCGGGGCATGGCCTTTCGAGCAGCAGAAGCGAGGACTTGCGCACCTGCGAGCCTTGCACCTGGGTCGCTTCTTAGGTCCCCTTGAGACGTCTAAATCTTGATGTTGTTAGTAAACAAGCAGAACGCAACTGCCTGACTGCTGGCTGAAAAGTCGCCTTCGTAGTAATAGCATGACTAGCAGCAGTAACCGGCAGCAACAGCACCTTGTTGAGGCTAGGCCACGCAACAGTGGGCAAAGATGAGCGGAAGCGAACTAAGTGAACTAAGGAAGAAACGATCAGTGAGGTCCAAAGGTCCGAGCGTCGTTCCGAGTCTCAGAGTGAGATGTCTGGCCCCCTGTTGTTAGAGTAGCAGCTAAGTTGAAACGATCCAATGAAGGGTCCAAGCACGACGGATGAGGCAGCTGGATTTGGGAGGTGAACAGGGGCAACCAGCCAATGTAGCAGCTTAAAAGAGTCGAGTATGGAATGTCCAAATATGGTAACAGAAGGAGGCGAAGAGAAAGTGGGCAACACCAAACGAAATAGCAATGGTAACAGCAGCAGGCAAAACAGGGAAATGTCTCGGCGAATCGTCAGTTAGCGAACCAAAGGAAAAACTGGGGCAGCAGGAAGGTACAGGGAGAGCGAAAGCCGACGTCGAGAAGCGGAAGCTCCTGTCGGGGCCACACACGCTCTCTTCTTTCCAAGTAATTCCAGCATATTTGCCATATTCGGCGAAGTTACTCAGTATTGGAAGCTGCATCGCAGGCTACATCGTGCCTTGTCATTCCACGCTGACGCCTGTACCGACAACGGCGACGGCGCCATGAGCAACGCACCGGAGGGACCAAGGGCGAACGAAGCCATTAACGATGTTACCGGTTTCTCCCTCACCGTTCTCAATGCCCCTCACGCAAGTTCTCAGATGGCTTGTCCCATCTCGCCTTATCGCGCTCACTTGTTCGCTGCTCGAATGGCATTATCATATTTGATTTCATTTTGTTTCGGAGTGATAGCTACCATTAGTAGAAGCAGCAGCATAATTTCGAAGAGAGCCTACTTATTTCACAGCAAGGCGAAGGTTGGAACCGAAGCCTAGAGGGGGGAGGGGGACTCAGTCACTAGCTAGCCACACTGTCTCTGCTAAGCGAACTGGTGATATAACGTTCTGTTTGTCCCTTCTTACAACTACTTAACTGCGACTACAACTGCAATAGTGAAAGTGGCGCATTGCACTGTTCGCCGCGGGAATGGTGACGTTACAGAAAATAAAATAAGACTTGTTCTCAAAAGCGGTGTTACGTGGACCAGAAAGAGCTCTGAACTATTGGAGTTGTTACGCAGTGCCGGTATACCTGCTCGTGTTATTGAGGTATCTGCAGGCGCATACTATCTTGGCCTGCTTCGGGAGCCTGCTTTGTTGAATAGGAGATATTATCCTAGCAGCTATCAGGGGCGAAAATGTAATCGAAATCCTTTCTTCGTGCCGCAGCGGCCACACTCGGTTGACTAGTTTAGCAATTCTTCCACCCAATTCATGCAGCAACAACAAAAAACAAGGCTAGGCATTGTTTCTCTGATACGAGCCTGGCCCGGCATCGTCGGTCTTACCATCGACATGCCTATTAACCGTCAAAACACGCCCTATTGCCAGTTAGAAGCAGGTGATGGACAGAGAATATGTCGTCTGCGGAAAAGGATTGTCGATATTTAGTCACTAAAGCGAAACCCCAACAAGCCTGTGTCAGAAAGAGTCAACATTCAATACAGACACCACTACGAGAAGGTCAGAGACCAGCCGCACAAAAACATAGCGGGATAATCGCTAGTGGGCGGTACCGTTAGTGGCTGTTGTGCTTCGTAATCGACGTCGTAGCTACTGCTACGTTCGAAACCGGTACTACTACTGCTGCTTGTGTAAATGTGTGAGGCTCGAGCCTATATAAGAAAAAGCTACACGGCAAAGGAACAAAGCTCTGGGCAGGACAGGAGGTGGGCAGTAAGCAGCAGGGCACATTGCTTCTTCTGTATCACGGGCGGACGAACGTTTGCTTACAATGATGGCGTGCAAAATGGCGTTTTCCTGAGCGAGGGAGACGCGCACTTCACGCAGCGGGGTTCCTGCTGCTCGCGCAGAAAGCTACTCAGCCAGCCAGCCAGCGAACGAAGGCCTCTAGTTTCGTCGACTGCGAGATGGTTCCTTCTCAAACAGGAGCACTGATGATTTTCTTGTCGGCAAGAGGCAGAAGTTCCCCCCGTTTTGCAAGATCATGTGTCTCGTGGTGGTCGAGGACCGCCGTCGAGGACAAGGTGGATAACGCGCCCTACTCGTAGCTCCACTCAGGTCGTCGAGTTATGCACAGCATGAGTGATAGAGGCAACAGCAGTATTATCACCACTTGAGTTGAGTGAAGCGGTTTGCAAATGGGCTACCAGTTTTTTCGCCTTTCATTGTTCACTTCTAAGGTATTATAGCCTTTAGCATACAAGGGCCTAGCTAAGCTGTTTCTGACAATGTTGCCTTAGTGCGCAAAAGGCAGACCTGCGTAGAGGATATTTAAACTGAGAAAAAGTCGTAAACGGCCGTTTTGCAGCAGATGGCCATGGGTTTGTGACGCCATGTAAATAACACATATATATATATATATATGGCGGGAAAAGAAAGCCTTATACGTCGGCCTATTGAGGTCGCGTTTGATTTAAAGGTGTTTGGACCTGAAGCTATGCAAAACTTGTGCTGTCACATTGTAAGGAGATCTTTTTGTTTATATCCTTTGCTTGTGCTTTGAGCTTTCTATTGCTCCTTTGAAGTCCCTTGTATTAAATCGTTGATGTAACGACTGTTCCAAAAAATGGTATGTTCTTCTGAGTCTTCTTTTTTATGGGTTTTTTTTTTTGTCAAATGAAGTCAAGTGTCATCAGAGTTCCACATCACCTTGGGATCAATGCGAGCGCTTACGATCGTTTACCATCGCTGGGATCGAGCGTTATGCACAAGTGATGTGGACAGCAAAGAACAGCAAACCTTCTTATTTTCAATCTCCGTGTTAAAATAAATTTCTATCTCTTACGTTTGTTTTCAGCAGATATTTTCAAATCTTTGTCCCGCAGTGAAAGAATGGAAAGCCAGAGCTAGACAGAATGAAAATACATCTACAACGTCGACGGTTCCATTAAACTAAATTACTTAATATTGGTTACCCTCTTGATCAAATTCGAGGTGTCTGTCCTCTCGACTGCGGTCAGCCGATACAGAATCATAGTCGCCGCTAATTCTAGGTGAGCTGATAAACTGATCAAGAACAAAACGGCGCAAATAATAAAAACAACACTGAAATCGTCCGCCTTTACTCTACGGAACGCGTCTCGTTTGTGAGATACATGCCACGCATCTTAATATTGCCCAACATAAATATTATAAGTTGTCGATGATGTAAGAAGTGATGACGCCTTAAGTTTCGTTTAGTGCATCCGATGATCATCTTTTTAACGCCATCGATAGTAGAAAAAGAGTCCGTTAACTCGACTTGAGGGTGCCTATTATGAATTAAAATAATCCTAATCAGACGGGGCTGCGTCCTGATCTTGCACCAATAATCCGTATAGGATACAATCGAGACGACAATAATGTTGAGCACAATAAATAACAAAAGAAGGTCTGGTAGCTGGTTTGATTGTTAACTCTTTCCTTGCAAAATTCCTTTATGTGTTTTTTTCCCTTCTTTGATGGAATGAATTACAGTTTCTTTCAGGTAACAACTCACCAAAAATCTCCTTCGCTAGATCGTTGACACCATTCATTGTGTGCGCTTCGGCAAAAGCGATTTTTTCTTCTATCTAATATGGGCAAAAATGACCAGTGCAATGAGATTCAATACGAAAAGACGAAAAGTCCCTTTAATAATGCGCGTTGGTGGTGCGGTAAGTTCTGGTCATGGTTGAGACACACAATTACTTAACAACTATATATATGCACCAAGCTTACCTATGCGTTCGTCCCCGGCTTCGTGGTCCATTTGACAGGGTGTGGGGTTGTTCTGTCTGGAAGGATCTCAGGCCACAGACACACGGAGCGAGCACGCACCCCATGGTGCCTGACAACTCTCGACAGCATTAATGCGCGAATCATTTCCGGCTTAAGCCTGTTTGTAGCTCCGCGCATGGAATTGGCCACGGTAATAGGAACCAATAGCAGTCGATGCAGCGGAAGAAGCACGGGATGTCCGGCCACTCAAAGGACCACGTCGATTCCCAAAGAAACCGTCACCTAAGTAGCTGCACGTCTAAAGGATATTTCTTACATTTCTTGACGTCAAGGGCAACAACAGCAAGAATAGGGATGGTCTCCGACCGAGCGTGCTTAATCTGTTACTGGAACGGGCGTGGTTGCTACAACTAGTAGTTGTGCGTTACATGTTTGTCTAATGGCGGGAGTCCGGCAAAAGCCGAGTTTCTGGGTTGTCGCTCTCTGAGAACAGCGGCCTGTTTAGACTCACAGCATTGGCAGAGACAGTCGCAACAGAAAACACTTTTACTAATTATTGCTGATTTTACATAGCGCGCGTGCGACTTTGTCTGTTACAAGCTCACCCAATACGAACCGACAGCGTCTTCTAAAGGGGATGCGATAGAGTCACGAATGTGGTACAGGCCAGTATGGATGCGTCTGACGCTGAACAGTATAGCAATAAGTAAACAAAACAAAAGGTCAATTCTGATACGCCGGCGGCTTAGAAAAAGGAAGAGGACCAGCCGTTAGGGAAAATAGTAATAGGTAATAAGACTACAAAATGTAATTGTTGAAATCTTTACTTAACGAGAAAACCAACAGGCGTATAGCCGCTACCTTGACTCTTACGTTTCCGCAAGACTGAAACCGGACAGTGGTTTCAAGCGTTTACATACAACAAAAGCTTTGCAGAAAAGGATTAACTGTGTGCTGTTAACGCTTGTTAACCAGTCAATCGTAAGCTTACAGCTGGCAGAATCTAGAGTACTCGATTTTAATATAATATCCGATACCAATTAGGACTTTATGGAAATGGAGGCCATATGTATTTAACGCCTACATGCCATATCCTGTCGATAACTTACATCCAACTATGCTACAATGATCGTTTCCTGAAAAGAATGTTCAGTTTGAGTCCACTCTGATATCACCAAATAAGTTACAAAATGCATATTACAGAGCTATGAACTAAAGTCGTGAAATGCAGTATGATGTCAGAAGCATAGTTACTTTATTGATTGATGGTTTATCAGTGCAGCAAACAAGCGAAAAAGTTACAC
>NW_019215166.1:0-23386 GCF_002532875.2 Varroa jacobsoni | reverse complement strand
GTTCAAAAATACTTGTATAAACTTTCAACGGATCAAAACTTTTAGATTGTTTCGTTGAAATAATGAAAGAGAATGCAAATAATTGAAAATAATAAATTAGAGAAGATTAGAAACGATGAACATTTACTTCTTGATACAAATCGAAATGTGAAAATACGACAATACCGCAAGAATTTTCAAGCGGATCCTTCTGCGCAACTTATAATTAATTCATCGGACGGATACCAAAAACATAAGAAAGCCTTATCTGCCAAGGAAAGCTGTGACAAAACAATCCAAAGATCCATAAGACAATCAAGTCGTGAGCTCAGAATCAGCAGGGTGCATTCTGGAATTTCGTAATAGAAAATAAATATCCAACAATTAAACATATGATCAATCGAGATGATTCAGGCCGAATGAAAACAATTTGCGAATGATAAAAAGACTTACCTAAAGCCATTCGGGTAAGATTAATTGAAGGGCGGAAGTTCACTCCGTGATTTAACAACTGTGACTTCCGTCCGAACACACTGTCCGTATGTTGCGTAAAAACATCGTGTAAACATACCATGAGTTAGAATGCGGTGAGGTATTTCAGGCGAAAGATTAACGGGATTTTTTTTACGGGGAAACACAGCAAAGTAGTTGAGCTCACTACTTTACGATGTTTCATTATGTACCCGGTACAATTTTCACAGTTCCGAAGGACTGAACACCGGCGCACCATAACCGGAGTAGAAGAGCGCATCTCAATTAGAGTTTTCTAAGCAAATTAACTGGTCGGACAAATCTCATAGAATACCCAGCCCATTCTTCACACTCGACGCCAATGGACTTAAAGAGCAGATCCAACGATGAGGTCCACGTCAACGAACTGACGATATTGAAGGAAAAAACCGCGATTGACAAAGGACGCGCGACAATATTAAACAGAATGTTTGCGAAACTTTGTCAATCAATAGCTACCGTTATCGGCAGCGGATTGATTTTTTCGAACATCTGTTGAAGGCGGAAGATTGTTTAAATTGAATATTGATTTTATTTGAAAGAACTGAAGGTGAAATCACCTAAAGTGATTTTGGAACGTTTAATATATATATATCCTTATCCCATAATAGTTTGTTATCTAACACATAAGTAATTCACCTTCTTGCGTTATACTTAGCTTATTACTAGATAGGCAGACACATTTACGATTTCATTGTAACCCACCTAAATAAAACAGGTCCTATATTCTGTACACATATTCTACTATGCGTTGTTAAAGCTCGGGCCTGTAGCTACACCTATTACGCTTGCACCGAGTTATTTATGATGCAAAAGAATAAAGGCGACGGTAAAAGCAAAAAGATCTATCGCTAATTCTCTATGTACATCGATGTGTCTTCGGGTATTGTTGCTGGTGCTATTGTTCTTCAATACTCACTTTCTATATAGCCGTAAATCTAAAAATAGCAACTTTGCATTAATTTGTATTCATTCTTACAGACATATAGAACAATATATTCACATATAGGACCTAAGCAGCTCGGCAATGAATGGTCAGCCAAGGTCTTGATCTATTGAATCCACTCTACTGGTGCAGCTGTATAAGAGTGTTTAAGTCATATACGTTCGTTCATAGATGCCATTCGTTCAACTCCGACCCAGACAGATCCTTCTGCGAAGTCAGCTGACTACGGTATTGACAGTTGTGACTCAGCCAGCTCTAATAATGACTGCAGAAGAGCTATATATTGAAATGTTATCGAAAGAATAATCTATTGGGCCAATAGCCCACATCCCACAGTCAACTAGTTTGCCGCTAATAAACATAAATTGATGATTACACCATTGAAGCAGACGTTCCACCCAGTGTAGAACTAACCGATGTACATTAACTTATACAACCTTTGTCCAAGTATGTTATTGCTTTTTAACCTGCAATCTTATCATACTACAGCACGTATGGAAAAGCAATATGGTATATTCAATAGATAACAGGAATCATGCTTCTATAGGCATAACTTTGTTGATTATAAAACTTAAGCAAATTTATCAGCCCGACGACATCTCAGTACACTCAGAGCTGAGCAATCTATTAGTACTGATTATGTTACCTAGTACGCACTATTTCAATAACTAACCGTGGCAGTGAAACCGCTCGTCCGAGTCTATTACGGCGATTTGCCGTGGAAGCGTGACACACTCTTCAGAACTTGCGACATTACCCTAGCGCTAAAATATACGATTGTTGCCTATATTTCATAACTTGCAATAGCAGTATGGCAATAACTACAATAAGTTCTTCAGAAAAAAACCTATCGTTTGTGTTTAAAATTATTCATGATATTCCTGTGTTGAAGAACCGAATTGTGTTATATATTAAACCAACTTGAATTTTCTTCGTGCCGCATGTTGCAAACCTATATCGAACTATTGGTGCGTGTAACTTGGCTTTTTGTGTTATTTCTACAATTCAGTTATTTAGATATTACTAGCGTAGTCCGCTGACGAATTAGCTACTTGGTTTCAAAAGGTAAACACAAATCTTTGAGCGGAGAAGGCTGGAGAACAACGGGGTGGCGCTTCTAACTGATCGCCATATTTGCAGCTGTAATATCAGCAAACCCATATTTGTGGTTATCCTACAATGTATCCTTAACTGTCAATTGGAGCTATGCTGATTTCAATGCCAATTCTGTGTCCTTGACATTTTCCGCGTTGCATGTCAATGAGGCGAAATACGGGTGTCAATTGGATATTCCCAAAGGAATAGGGTCTTGTCGCCAGTGTGTTCTATGGGGTGATCGAAATAGCTTGCGACGGAGTGATTACAGGGCCTGCTTACTACATCGAAACACGCTCGGCTCAGCGAATATGTTCTCAAGTCGGATGCCATCCGGCTGCGTGTGATGGCATCTACGAGCTGTGGCACCTAATACGACAGAGAACGTAAGTTTGGCCTCGAGGGTGGAAATAACCCTGATTCGACAGCCGGCGACGACAACATCTTTCCGGGCTAGAAGGAAGATCGATACGGAATAGTCCGGTTCTTTTTGTCAGGCTGCGCATTAGAGGTAAACTAGTACAGTCATAAACAACGAATCTTTCCCGTCTATAGCGCAAAGGTTTGTTAGTAACAAGGCTTCCAAAAAGAAAAGGTTTATAGATTATTGTGGGCAGACCATGGCTTGGTTTTTGGACGTGTTTGAAGGATTCGTCCAAGTGAAACTAACCGAGGCGCCTAACAAGAGGGGAGAATGGCTTCGTTTATACAAACTCGACGACGATGACTGACGTAAAAAAAAAGAAGCGAACGACTGCATTTAATAAAGCACTGCGCGATCTAGGCACGGGTCCCATAAGCTAACGCATACGGGAAATGCTAAGTGTGAGAGAGTGCTGGTAGAAAGGGACATACGCCATAGAAATCGACTTTACCGAACCTTTGCGGATAGACAAAGAAAATAGCTGAACTGGCTAAGTAAATGCCGATAACTAGGAAGACGATTGTAATGAACCATACTATTGTAAATCTTTCAGCGTAAAGTAGTAAGCTGCAGAAAATCGTGGCTTATTATTTAAATCATATTCGATCGGGTCCCGAGCTCCAACCTGGTACACGACACAAAGCTTGAAAAACTGGCCATATGTCTTACAAGAGGTTATCACTGAGACAGAAGATGTACCGAAAACAAGCGTACAAAATCCCTGCTAATGATCACAATTTCCTGATTGTTTATGAAGTAAGCTACATGATGAAGCTTAACGCATTACAATATTACAAAAACTTCTCTTCCTTTTCGCCATTGCAATCAGTTTATAATCGTTTTTCCTTTTTTAATAACAATTATTATTTCAACTATTTGCTTGCAGTGTCCTTTTTCAGCTACGGAATAAAGTAAAGACGATACGTCATAATCATACATCAGGCAGAGGCATCCGATCCTTGTTCTTTCGAAAACCGCCTTCATACTCACAGCAAATCACTTCACTTCATCCACGCACCACTGTGCTATGGTCTAAAAGAGTCTTCGGGAAGCCATTTATCAGACAGCAATCAATTATCCCCAGCTTTTGTTAGAAGATCGAAGAGCGAAAATTGGACATTTAGAAAGGCTTCTGGCTGCGGCGCACTCGTTGTTTTCTCTCTGAGATTGGACATCGGCCGCAACGATCCGGCTGTTTTACCGATTAAATAAGAAACGAAGGAGGGCATGGATGAAGAGAAAATGGGAAAAGTTAGGGATGCAATATATTAACACCTGTGCTAATACTGATCTAGCTTTTCTAGCTATACAACGCGGTTAGTCCAGTGCAGCAAAGAGTCTACCGTAATGTGCATGTCTGTCAACGTTGGAAACGATCCAATAGGGTCTCGTGTTCGAAATGATAAAGTTTTGAGTAGGACCTCAAAATTACCCTTTCCGCATAGCATGATTTCAGGGGAAGTTTTAATCGGGGTTGGTTTCGCCCGACTTATTTGGGGTTTCTCCAACCTATTTGTAAAATGCTTTGGTACTTATATACGATAATAACCTTTTGTTAGCGCTGAAATTGAAACCAGTGATGACCCAAGATAACGCACCCAGTTGTAGCCTAAAGGTTAAAAGGTGAGTCATGTTCGCAAGGTACAATGGCCGCAAAACTACGGCCAACATTCGATTAAATGTTACTATTACTATTACTTTTTCACAGATAAGCGGAAGTATTTGTAACGGAAGAAACATGGCCTCACCTCCATGATTCTGCCTAGCTGTTTATTGATTAGAATAACTACACAATAAAAGAAATCAACTGAAAAAAGCCGAAGAATAACCTAATAGCTTTGAAGTAGCAAAGTTTTAGATAGTTTCTTTAGAAACCTACCATTTGGCCCCATGAGGCGATATGCTTTAGATTGCCACCCATTTATCTATTAAATAAAAGATATTTCGAATTATCCGTATCTTTTAAAAGGCAGCAGAAAATCAAACGCTTTTGAACTAACGTATGCAAGGTAATACAACTTGGATACTAGTTCATTCCAATGATGAGGTCATATATGGTTACTATGTACGCGGGTCTAGTTGCTTTTCAGGTAAATTATAGCTTGGTCGCATTGTTCGTTTGGGCCATTCGAATATGGATGCTTCAATTGCAAAGTGATGAATCCACTTTTTGCGAAAGGCATCACACTACCTTCTTTCAAACCAATGTAGCATTCTGTTATAGGCTGAATCCAATCTATCCAGCTACCTCTGTTCCTTCGACAATAATCAGTCTCTGCGGATACGTGGTTCTTTTAGATTGCACCATTTCTGCTATAGTCTGCCCTAATACAATGAATGCCATGCAGACGCTTACCTCATCACATCAATGCGGTGTCATTGGTTGTTTGCAAAGCCGAAATTGCCGACGTGCATTGAATCTGATCGACTGGGGTAATATGCAGTAAATACCACTGAAAGAGACCTATTAAGAAAAATCGGACCGAAACTCTACGAATGTAGTACTTGGGGTTGTTAAGGGAATCAAAATAATCCTCTCTGTGATAAATTGACAATTTAATCCACCTATTATACGTCTATATATATTTCGAGTTTTACGTCCGGTACTTAAGTAATTAAGCATTGCATAACGACGGGTAACACATAGCGCGGAGCGAAATTTCTACCTCCGGATTCGAACCCAGACCACTACGTGTCCCTCAATGTAATAAGCAAACACGTTGCCATTATAAACACTTTCGATGTGCCTAATTATTATTTATATAGAATATGATACACCGATATTACTCGTCATCATCATCTTCTGATGATGATTACATAGACAAGTCACTTCCGAACTTAGTGAACTATTTTGAATAGTATATATTATCAGGGTCATAAAAACAATTCTATATATATATATATATATACATATATATATAACATAATAACTATTATTCCGAGGTAGTTTTCTTCAAAGTTTTGTTTTCAAGATATTTCACGTGAGCATTGTATTGTTATGCACAGACATATAATGATCTTCCGTTCTAGGCCAGCTGTAGGACTACTCGTAAGCTGTCTATCTAAACTGAAAATTTTTCATTGGGTTCTCTCTTTACTTAATCTAATTACCTCATATATTATTTGTGCACGGAGGTTGCGTTATTGGAACGTGTTACCTTCGTTGCTGTTTCACAGCGGGGTGCTGTAAATGTATGCATTCCTTTATATGAACAACACGTACCCACCAAAGGATTCGTTGTGGTCTTATCAGCTCCGTCATATTACGGCTATTAGGGTACACATCATATTATATCTAAATAAGTATTAACGATGGAAAAACTTTACGTTGACAGGGACGCCTGTCGTATCCGTAAACATAAACTCGTTACATAATATCGCACCTATTGCGCCCTTATTAATATTACACCAAAAACAAAGTGGGATTATTTTTTAAAGGATTTTCCGGCCACAGGGCAACAGTTGGTTCAACCAATATGAAACATAGCAAAAAGACCCCTTAAGGGATCGAAAAGCTTGAGGCCAGTGCCTGTCTTCGTAGGAGATAAGAACAGTTAAATCAAATATTGAGTCATTATGGCAGATGTAAACTGCAGGTACGCAAAAAGATCCACATGATTATTCCTATATGGATTTATATATAAAATAGACGCGGGCAGCATATTATTGCTGCCTTGTTGTGCTTATCTGTGGCTTCCTCAACAGACCTACGATATGGTAACCATGTAGATAGCATTTTTTTTTAATTTCCACATAGTCCTATGTATGATTATTCTGGTGTTTACAATTCCTGATGTTTATAATCCACTACTAGTTGTTTTCTTTCGCCAACACTGACGTCTGACGCATCGCATGCCCCTTGCTTGTTTGTAGTTGCTATGACACCCCACTTAGACATGCGCATTAACTATGTAAACCATACCGCCCCCCAGATCTATTTAATTGCTGACCGATAATAGTTGCCGATTGAATCCAATACTACCGGGTGTCTCTATGGAAATAAACCCATAATTGCATATATATTGATTACACATTTAAACTAGACTACGTGCTACCTTAAATCATTTTTAACCAAAGCGAAAAATGTTTAATATATTATTCATAGACCATGATATTCCGGTTTTAGTTAAGTATAGCTTAAAGTAATTGTTGCACTTCAGCTCAAAAGGGCAAACGTTATGTGAAGATGTTATAGTAATCTAGTATTTTCTTATCATCTTATGGGTTTGCGATACTTTCCGTCTTACCTTTATCAAACACATTTAGGACCCATCTTTGTCACGAAGAATCATAGAACGCAAGCTATGTGGTCGGAGGTAGACTACTTCGTTATGTAATATTCAACATTTTAGCCCTGATCAAAGAAAGGAAGACTATAGGTACATCTGAAAACTCATGCGAATAGTATTCGGATAGCCTTGTAGATGTTCGATTATTACGTTTTGTTGGAAAGTTATTCTAGAATAGCCGAAACTGTCAGGTACTTCTATACCAGGACAAGCTATATGCAACATTATCTAGCAAGTTACCAAGTTAAGAACAATTTGAGATTAGTATCAGATCTACGTGCCATAGGTGTAGCGGTACAGACATGCGATTTCATAGACAAGCACAATACATCTCTGCGTTTTGCAGAAGTCTATTTTAATCATTTTTGCGTTCCATCTAAAAGCTACTTGTCCCCCTAGCTTTAAATGGTTTTGAGTAATTGCACACGCGACGCTTCAGAAGCACGAACGTCATCCGCAAACTGAATCATTTGACGGGAAGCACATATACCTCAAAGCGTTGTGCCTAAGCGCTTCCCGGGGACGCCGCAGTCAGTATTTATGACACCGCTTTTTTCGCTTCAATTTGACCGTATGTTTCTTGTTTCTCTAAGCTTACAGAACATTAGACTTACTCGGCACAAACGCTGGAAGATCCCATTATGAAAAGCTACCTTATATAAGCTCTAGAGACATAGCTACCGTGAATATACTTTACCAGGAAGTTCTGACCTTTAGCATAGCATTTTTGGTACACGAGCCGAACATAAAGCCAAATTGTCTGGTTTTTATAATTCGACCTTTTCTTTTGGTCAACATGATTAACTACGATGGTGACTTAACAGATATTTTTCAATTTTATTTTACAACTTTTATACAACTGCAGTCTTTAATATTAAAAAAAATGCATTAAGGTTTCATTTGATTTGAGGTTCTTTACAATATTGTCGGCTGCAGCGGTTGGAAAATTTCATTTTTAAAATGACCTTTTCCATTTGAGGAACAGGCAGAGAGCTTGGCCGAAAGCGACGCGTCATTGACACGTGACATTATTAAATTTAAGCTTATCCAGCCTGTATATAAAGCTTTATGCCTTTCCGCTTCACCCAGATACCCATTATTTTGTAACAAAGAGAATCCAGGATTTCTCTCGTACCAAGGATTTCGTTATTCGTATGGCCATTGTTCAACTTATTTACTTAAAACGTAACTAATAGTTATCCAAATCCTCTGATCTCATCCCTCCATGTTTCAACGTTTACGTCCGTTACCTCTAATATTATCTTCAATAAGTATGCAGTGGAGGGTCGTTGTTCTCTGCCATTTACTTTTACACTTAGGGCGTTTCTGTGTAGCTCGCCGGCCGGTCGACTATTAACCATGACACCGGGCGAGCAAGTAAGATCTCGTCTTGCGTGTAATTGTTTGTTGTGATCAGCAGCTATTAAGGCAATGACGTTACTCTCTCAGATTGTATTAGGTATAAATATAACAATAGAAACTACTTCCTGGTGATTAGTCACATACTCGAATCATTTTAATAATTAAACAGAGACACAAGTGTGTTTAACATGCTTCCCTTTAAGTTGTTTATGAAATACTGGTAAAAAAAAACAAGTATATTAAAGTGCTATAAGAGAATCATACGGACTTTGAAATTGAACAAATTTTAAATACGCCAGTCTTCTAAAAACTTCCGAGTGAAAACGAGTTTACTCTAGGAGAACTAAGTTTGAAAGGAAAAACATCGCTTTTAGTTTGAAAACTAACGCTCAACAGTCAAAATTCGCGGAGATTGGCAAAGCCATTAGGCCAGAGAGCTTTAAATGAAGATACAGTATGGAAATCAAGCAAACGTTTGAGGAAATGGAAATTGATGAAACTAAGAACATATCGGAACCCAAAAAAGAAAAACGTATTGCCACAATCAAAAGGGTTTTCCACAGAGGAAGAGCTTAGAGTTTAAGGGTTATCTTGACCTAAACGGGCATCTTACTTGCAACGTGTTACAGAGTTAACCCTAAATACGAAAATTAATTAACCTGTGAACTGATTCTAGGCCAGTTAGTGTGGTAACTTTAAATAAAATTTACGGAACTTTAATTAACAAAAAATCTGCCTGCGACGAGGCATGATTTAATTTCCGCTACCAGACGGAGAAAGGCCGAGCGAAAGAATGGTGTCGCCCTAAAGAGATGTCGGATTCGGTGACAGTGCCAAGTAGTTTCGAATGGAAGGGAATATTACTAATTGCAATAAACCTGAGGGGCATTTACACTACAGTGAAACACTTGTCGAAAATAGGGCTCAAGGACAATTGGAACGGTAATCGAAAGCACACAGTTACTTAGATTACTGGATAACAATGCCAGATCTCATCGCCCTCCTCAATTACATTCGGAATTAAACAAAGGAATACACAACGTTGACTCTAATCCATTTAATTTCCCGATTTAAGTCCGTGAGATCGTGGTGTTTCCCATGCTTTATAAAGAATAACTGATTTTCATAGAGGAACTATAGATAGAAAAATTACATATGGAAACGCGAGCGATGGCATTTGGCTGTTCAAAAAGCTGTTAGAGCGTGGAACAAGCGCAAAAAAAATCCAATTTCCGTAGTAACAATCTAAGATATATATATATATATATATATATATGTTTTAGTGCTGTGATGTTATTCAAGTTAGTATTGAATTTGATATATGGATGTTTAATTTAAAATTTAGCTGAAAATGTATTATTTGATGGCTGTAGTTTCAATTTCTGATAGCGCCAGCTTAGTGCGCTTGGACTATTTAGAAGTTTCACGGTTCTTGCACTTGTGGTTGAGGAACAGTCCTAAAACTGTTTCCTCCGGTTGGTCAAGTTCGTATAGTTTTATTTTGAGATGTTCCACAAATGTGTCCCGTGCACTTTCGGCCTGTCCCAAACCACGCCTTCTTTGTAGAAACCTTTGGGCCTTAACTATGTGTTGGTCAACCGGCCAATCCTCCTTCATTCGGATTCGCTGGTCTACTCTTTTGGCCTTGTCTTTTCGAGCATTAACGAGAACTCCTGTCATCTCATTATCAACACAAAAATGGAATCGACTAGTCTAACCTCGGCATTAGTAAGCTAAAAAGGCGCGTTGTCAAGTCACTTTCTCTGCGCTGTATACAACCATTACACTGCGTTTATGTTGCCCTCGTTGTCATATGCCCGGCGCCATTTCACAACGACAAAGAACCTTATGAAAAGCACTTCGCTAGATTCACTGTAAAATAAATTTGTTGACCATATTCGTTGTCAAAATTATGCCCAAAATTAATACATTTTATATATATGTACTCTATCACAGTTAGTTAGATATTCTTTTATAGATGCAAACACCTAACTAGACAATTTAGCGTACTACCGAAAGTTTCTTTTTCTAATGGCTATTTCGAGAAGACTATTTTTACGCGAAAAAGATAGGCTAAGGAGTTATGGTTTTTCCTACAATTTTTTCAACCTTTTTTATTCACACAAACTATAAGATATTCTATAGGTGGGACTTTAATAGAAATCAATCAGTCAGTTTTTGATTTAGGTTTACTACTTCATTACGTTTGATCAGCGTAAAAAGCATGCACTTCGCAATCAAAATAGGTCTCCACGGTAAGCAAACATGGACGCCCATAAAGAAGGGATGTAATGGTCTTTCTTACAGAAAAAACAATCATTATGGCAGGATGTGTGGTTTCTGCCTCATTAATTTTACGTTCCTAAGAATAGGATTATTTGCGAACGGCTTGTGAAACGGAAACCGAAAATGAAAGTTCTAGTTTGCCCATTGCTTGCTAGCTGGGGGCAATATCTTCTGTATACAATATAAGCTTTTGTTTTCATTCTCACTATTATACCCAAATGGCATGGCTGTAACAATTGAGTTAACTGGCTTAAACTATAAGTGAGTGAACATCTAGAACCAATTGGTCTTGTAATAATAACACATGGAAAATTATAGATTTCCGGCACACATGCTTTTCAGTAAATAAAGGTTACAAAAGTGTAAAGATACACAATATTCTGGACGTCTGTTTTTAGGAATTTTTTGTGAAAAGTTGTGCAACATATCAAACCTCCAAAACTCTATTCAAGATATACATCAAAGCTTATAGACAATACTGCTATTATTGATGGTCGTGTATAATGCTGTGGTGACGTAGATAGTAGATAATAAAGAAATAGAACCGAAATACAACTTTATTGTTTTCTGTCGCTTTAATAAAGCAAATATATTAAAACGCCCGATTATTCGAGTAAACTATTATCATGGCCTCAGGCAACCGTCAAGGCCACCATAAAGCAAGAAGCATTTCATTATCTCCCTCTTTCTACCCATCCTAATTACCGCATTTTTTTTCTACAATGAAGACCGTCTAAAGCTCGTATTAGAGCAAAAGGTCGATTGATATCCTACATATGGGACGAATGCCTTAAGTCTTCCACAAGCAGCTCTTCTGCCGTTTAGGCGAATATGGTAAATACGGGTAGAGACACGTAGGTCGGTTTCTGTGTCAACCCTATCTTGTGTGCGTACATGCATAAACTTTGAAATTGAATCTATTTCGATAACCGCTCGCGCAGTCAGTGAGCGAAATTATATTCATGAGCTAAGTCTTGTTGATGGTATGTCCTAAGGTACGGGCTATAGCGTAATATACTACTGTCACATCCTCTAGTGGGGCCGATCGAACTGCCACGATGCCACCCTTGACCACAAGCTACTAACGCGTTTCAGTGGTCCGTTTGCTATAGAACGAAGTTGAGGTTGTCTAACGAAAACTCCTTGCTCTATATATACATACCGGCAGACAAGTTATCAGCACATGCTTATCAACTTTGTCTATGCAAAGCGTCCTCTTAGCTTTTTATTGGCGTTTTATGACGTCACAGTACCTACATTCATATTCTTTCGCATTTTCCCCCATTGCGTCGTTTAGAAAAGGGGGACTAGATGGAGTTCTAACTCAATTCCGCAGGGCTTTATACAGTTGTTCATCGCGACCAGTATCTATTTGGATAAGTGCTTAAACTGACTTCCCGATTCGGAAAATGCCTAGATCCATCTAGTAAGGACGTATCTATTAATCTATCTATACTGATATTTATTGAATCGAACACCTTATCAACGACACCGCCTTTCCTCTCTAATGTCTACCCTTAACTTTTCACGCCTCTACACTAAATAATAGACGACCACATTTGTGATGTAGAGCATAAACTTTTGGAGAATCAGATTTTTTTTAGCCTACAAAACACCTCTGATATAGGACCTTGGAGGTGCCTGTGTTGGACAACGTTTACTAGATTCAATTATTAGGAATAACAACAAATTTTATGTTGCACACAATCGATTTTACCTACAATAATGAAATTAAAAGCCGAGAAACGCAGACATTATCCAAGGCAATACTGTACAAACGGACTAAAGTATTTCCATTTTGAACAATCTTTAATTCGCGATCGAATTATATGGGATAATTGCAATATTTATTATTATTGTTATTATTGCTATTACTTTTCATGCTTCAATAAAAGGAATTAGCTGGACATGCAGCAGAGTGCAGAAGATCCATCTAAGCATCTGCAGCCTTCTGATTCGAAGGTTAACTAGGAACCTTTACGGAGCCTCCCTTTTTACTAGTAAATCGATATGTACGCTAGGTAATGTACGATGTTGCTGACAGAAGTAAACTGAATGTATGAGCTTCAACCGCAGCGTAATTGTACAAACAGTCATGCTATACTTCTTAGAGGAAAAGAAATATATTAGGTGCCACGCAGATGAGATCATAGGTCATATGTACATCTGTGAAGTTTTATAGGTTTAGATTCAGATACCGTTCTTCGCGTATAACACCCGATTCAAACAACCTATTCCGATGTATGACGTTTAAAATATGTACGGTTCGTTTTCACTCCTGAAAAAAGCGCCTTTCTGGTCGTCTAAAATGGATGTCTTCGATGAAAACGTATTCCATAGAATATTAGGTTGTTGTCGTTGCTTCTTCATGCTGTTCATATTAGCTGATGCTTGCGCAAGCTTTTTTCTTTTCATTCTTTGTGTGTAGGCCAGCTAGCATGAATCGAGCATTTCTGCACCTAACCAACGACGTACTCTCAATGATTTTTAGCCTGAAACATCGCATGCACAGATCCTTCTCCAAGGTGAAGTTGAGTGCCAGCTGCGTCTGCTGCTTTTCCACGTATATCCGAGCAGAAAATGAAAGAAATAAAGCTTTTTTATAACGAATTAACTGATCGTGTAGAATAGTCTTCTTCTAACAAAATGTTCTTGCTCTGTCCTTTGATATCTTAGGATTCTGGTGCTCTCTAACGATCAGCATCGTTTCACCATATTTAATTCAGACTAACAAGTATTCGGTTCGTGGGCTCGACGAAGCGCCTGTACTAGCTTCGACCACTCAAATCTGCTTACCAACAGATTTACTGCTGATTCGTGCCCCCCATCGGTGACGTGTGATCAATACCCCCGACCATTCCAAATTAAGAAAAATACACCAAAAGGTTCCGAACGGACTTATCTAGAAAGTTGCCTAACGTATAGAAGCTTTCTCTAACGCCGACGCTGGTAACCACATTTGCTTGCAGCAGTTGAAATAGGACGAAATATAGTAACTATTCGTACAAAATCCCTTGCAACGCCTATAAAACTACACGTTCGGAAGGCCGTACAATTAACATTGCTTATTTACGTTTGTTGGTAAATTTATTTAGAGTGAACAGATCGGAAATGATTCGAACGAGTCAATTAAAAGCAACGAATAAAAGATATAATCTGCCAGTTCGTTTTAGATATCAATATAATTTTTCCAAGTAACCATAATATATAAGAAACTGAATTTTTGTTCGTATATACCTATACTCAGTCTTCGATACAATTCTGTTCAGCAGCCGCTGCGCGCTGAACGAGGTCGCCTCGCCGCTCACCCGTGTCGTACTACGCAGACAATTGGATTTGTTTTCACGCCAAGATCAGTAATAAACTTCAACAAAGCTAGTCAGCCAAGGGGCTCGCTAGCTTATTCGTTCCTCGTCCAGAAGCTTGGATGGAATCATGACTAAAAAAAAACTGGGATTTTTCCCATTGCAATAGCAGCCACCATCGTCCCTATACTATAGACGAGTCTACTACACTGAGCTTCATCTACGACCGCCTGAGGAACATGCGTCAAGCTACATGTCCGCCGTGCGAAAGGGCGGTGAACGCAGTGCCTGAGATCTGGCGAGACACGGCAACGTTGGGTACGAATAGAAAGATGTTTTTTTGCAGAAGGAAACTCTCATCTCTGAGCGCTTCCTTGCAAGCCGGCTGCCGCCGCACTTAGATCCGTCCTAACTAGGTCACAGATGTCAACGACCTCCATTGCGCGTCGCCTCTGAGTGAGTGTCTGTATAAGAGAGGTCGCGAACAAACACGGGCCCCAATCGAGCCGTTCGAAATGGGGTCAAGGGACCAATGAAAGACCAGCTGCTGATAGAGTCGGGTGGAGACAGACTACCAAAGTTATAATATTTTTAGCTGTTCCCTCGTATATAGTGAAACATGTAGTGGTACGTGGAAACTAAAAATGGCTAATTATGCATTTGGACACATTGTGTATACACGTTGGCGCTATGTGGTATAATTATGCGTAGAATGCGAGTTGGTGAAAAAATAGATATTGAGTTATTTTGGGAGAAATACTCTACTCTAACTAGAGTTAGAGGGTTCAAGTCAAGCAGGTTCAAGTCTGACAAAGCGTACAGTATCTTTCACGGATTGTAATTCGTTACAAACTGACACACATGTATCATTTTAAGACTTTACATCGTAACGCCAATGTGATAGCCGACAAACGTACACAAATTACGCGCCTTCATGCGCACATTCATGAGCAGCCATTAACGAAATAGCCACTTGAAAACTCAGTTAGTTTACTCAAACAACCAAGTTCAATCACGAAACTGACTTGAAACTAAGAGCGTTCACTGAACGTTGCTGCGAAAACGATTTGAGCGCAATGAAATACAAATTACGTTTAGCTGCACGATCTCGTGCAATAGACGTTCCTATGCAGATGTTAAAACGTATCTTGGACGTTGTGTGTCAATTGAATTTCTTGAGTCTACGAGGCGTCATTGTTGATGTTCTTTTGAAATTATGCGCAATTCTCAAATATAGTACCTCCGTTCGTCTTAGTTGCAACATTTCTTCAGAGCTAGATACAGTAGATCTGGAAACAGAAAGGCCAGCTTGATTCTTCGCTTTCCCTAAATCAGATGATCATAGATGCGTTCATTAGGTTGGCCGGATTATACAGAGTTGACGCGGGAGCGCAGGGATATGTTCAGGAATAATTCAATAAGTATCTCAATCAGAAATAACTCTCGAAAAAAAAAGTCTCGGGAGATCGTTCGCTGTGTTGGGCGCTTAACTTCTGATATGTCCTGAGTTCCACTTACCATACTTTTCATAGGTATATTATTTCGCCAAAAGAAAAGTATGCAAATGCGAGTTTCCGTAAAAGCAGAAAGAAGGCCTATAATAATTTGGACGTTTTAGTATAAATTGTAAAAATAGTATCGAAGTATAGAACACATGTTTGCCTTTGCGGAATCAAACCAATAGCCAGCGATAAGCCAGCCGAAGTAGATAATGCGTTGTGAATTATACGAGTACTTATGAGAAAATCGTAGAGGAAGTTCCGTTCGCCTTTGACCACACGTTAACTGTACCAGATGTTCGCTGACAAAATAGAGAAGCTCAGCGTGAGTAGGAGCCCCTCACAGTTTGGGCAGCATTGGACGAAATTTCGATGCTCTTGGTCAGTGTTATATATGTATGTATAGTCTATCATGCTTGATGTATTTGTATCGCTATAACTCGTTTTTTGCTGTGAACTTCAGCTAGTTTTTTTACGGGGGCTTGAAAATGTTATATCGTGGTTTTACCCAGTAACAATTTTGCCGAACAAAAATGAACCGAAAGCAAATTAAATAAAATTACGGAAAAACGAAGCAACCATATTTAAAGTATGTTATAGACCTTGATTTCTACGTGAGAGCTACAGATATTATTAGGTTAGGTCACGTACAAGGTAATGGTACATTTATATGATTCTTTGAAATACATTCGCTGGAAAGTGGACGTATTTTATTCCTGTTGCAGCCTATCTGAAACGAGGCAATAGATACTAACGTCATTATTCTTCGTTAGCTGATCAAATATATGGTTCACCGATACAGTTACCTTCTAACCTATGTCATCGATCCATACATTGCTTTTAAACGATAGAGACATCCCTTTCCTCTCATTCCAAATTCGCATCATATTGTCGACAAACGAGAAGTTTCGACCCTCAGAAACATGTTATGCCCAGCGTGTAAATGCTAAGGAAAACGAATGTTTTGTCACTCGGCTTGCTTTCAGGATGAAACAACGAGTGATTAGGCCCAGTTTTGAACCCAGACAAATCCACGCGTTTGCAAGTTTAGTAGATACACAACTTACCATGCACAATAGGCAACACTAAGTAGAAATGGCTTCTTTTCAGAACCGTTAGAACATGGCTGGAAATAACCTTGATTTCAAGCCTCTCGTACAGTTACGTGGCGTGCTGCATTTTAGAACCAGAATTTCTCTGCTTACCTTGGGAAAGCTGCTCTCCGAGCCAAGTCTGTCATGAAAAATCTAGATGTACTTCTTCTCCCACAAAAAATATAGAGCCTATTTAACTAAAGTCGGAGTCTCAGCGATACGAAAAACCGATTGGATAAGACGAACGTTCCATTTTTTGAAAATTACACACTGCACATATAATTGTGTAAAATTATTATTTTTTTTTTTCAATTTTTACATACGCTTCAACACGGTCTTAGCTATGGATAAGACGTGATCTTAAAGACGTACAAGACGATGAGCTTTCCGGCGACATATATTAATTAGAAGGGCAAAACTATGCAGAAATTCTTTAGCTAACTGTAGTCACATAGCAACAGGGCGGACGCTCTAATAAGATTTAAGCGAACACCCGGAGCAGTTGAAACGCTTATGCAGCAAAGGCTACTGCGTGTACAAGCCAAAAACTGTTTTGTTTGGCGCGCATGGCTGATCCGCAATATTTTTTTACACTCCTATATGAGTAAATAAAGTACTATCGTTGTCATTACAATGACTGTTCTGTCATGGTTTTTAGTTGTCCAGCGAGAATGCAGAAGAGAAATTGCCATGAACCTATGATTAGTTATCTCTTCGTGTCCAGACATCATCAATGTCTAATGGGCCGTTTCACATAGCGAACGACAAGTTCTTAAAGGCTACGTCCCATAGAGCTCTATTTATATATGCCCGTACACATGTATATAATTTTTCAATTTCCCATACGTACGAAAACCTGTTGTTATATAGATAGATAGATAGATATATAGTTAAATTATGTCTGAGAAAAGACTCTTAATTATTAAGTATTCCATCTATGCGACTTACTAGTTAGTAGTGCGACAATTATATTAGGAGCTGACGATCCTCTGAAGTTACCATACGTATTATGTACATAATTGTAGGTCCTGCAGTTTACTAAAACGTAGCGAGCAGGTCCTAATTCTGCTCCGTAGATGGTGAGATGATTCGCTGAAAAGAAATGGATTAAGGGAGAACGATGATGATAATAATAGGAGGAGACAAACGAGGTAAATGCGATACCAATAGTTCGTGCGACTTAGAAATACTATAGCAAGATTTTGCACCTATAACGTGTTATAGTCGTAAAGCTATGATCCAAAGAACCAGAAATGTTTGCCTCTAGTCTATACAGATAGCGATGAGGCTAGGCGCTGCCCCTCATTGCGGTATGTTAATGGCGGGATGGTCGATGTCCATATATTTTCAATACGATATCGTATGATATTGCGTAGCAACACACGGCCCAGCTAAGTCATATGTCGGTTTCTGGCTATATTTTCAGTGAGACAACTACTTATTTATATGCTGCAACGAACGAAAAGAAATCAGCAACGCTTTAAAGGTTATGGGTGGCTTCACAGGCGTAATTACTCTTTCGTTGAATTTTCCGGCACGGGACGCCTGGAACTTCTATATTAACTCTATAGTAGTGCTGTCCATATTCTTCAATTGCGGATAACTTCCCTACCGCCCTAGGTGGTACAATCATTTTGATCAAGCTGTTTTTCCATTAAACCTGGAAAACCTTAGAGAAGATGTAACACCTTTTTTAGTAGTTCATTATCTTACTCGCGTCGCATTTGGAGAGACTTCTAAAATGTCTTACGTTGGCAACAACCTGTTACATGTTTTCACTCTGAAAAACTCCTGTTGTCGAAAACCTAAGTCAAATGAGGTTTTTGCTTAATCCGATTAGAAACACAAAACATTCTACAGATCGTCGACTTTGAGCTTTTGAGACCATTAGATTACTTTTTTTTTTCAGCCAAAATTATCTTTTCAACTTGCATATAGCTCATGACAATTCTATTTGTCAGCGTGTATTTAATGAAGAGACTTCAGTGTAGCCTTTTTTAATAGTTTGTTACTAAAATGATCTTCCATTGCCAGTAGCAAGGTTCGTTAGGATTTTTAAACTTTCTAAAATTTCTTTAAATAAAGAGGAATACTTCAGGGACTGTGCGCGCCAAACAGTCAGTCTAGACTTCATCTATAGCTCAGTTTTTAACTTTGACAACGTGAGGAACAAACTTATGAAAAGGTGTCGTACCGTTTAGTATGGAACCACGGGAAGCGTTGCTTTCTTTGATTATTTTTTTCATTATTTCTAGTCGTTGTCACACACTAGTTATTAATTCCCCACCCAGCTAATGTATGTATTAAAATAGGATGGCAAATAAGTATATAACACCTAGCGAGCGACATCAGCGCCAACGAATTCCCTCACCGAATCGAACGCCATGAGACAGCGTTCACTACTTTAGCGTTTTCCTTTTATTTTTAGGCATTGACCTAAAGTAGTTAGCATTGTGCTGTTTGTTCAAGCTGAGCACAATCACAGTGCGGTTGCATGATAAGCGGAACGGGATCTATTAGATTATTCTACTCGAGCTTTGATTGCTCGTGCGGAACATGGAAGTTTGGAGTGAGAGTTAAAACTCCTTCCCTATAAACTTTGTACAAAACGCAGAAATCCCAACGACGTACGGCTTTATAATTAGTAGTCCCCTCGAATAGTCACGACACCTACCTCTGGTCATCCGTATTGTCGTCTCTTTTACACTGAAAACACACGGCAAAATGGAAAAGGTTAACGAGTGCGATATTCAATAAATTCACAGATCAATAGTAGAACTTACACTTCGCCAAGCCACACCGTATTCCTTTAATAAATCAGTTTCGTGAAGCCTGTTAGCATTTGTCATCAATGAATACTATTTCTGTGACTAGCAGTAAAACTAAGTAGCCACCACTGGGTACAGACATAATTCTTTGCCTTACAAAACTCGCTCCGCTCGCGGCGGGCGTCTTCCATCTGGGTCTACTCAATCTCCTTTTGGCTGGCAGCAACCACTAAAGTCAGCGATTTATCGACTTTATCCCGCTTAGTAGCATTTATATATTCAACCGTGTCGTTTACTGAGCCTTTTTACTAGACGAGCTGTAATCGTTTACCCTTTCGTCTTTCGCACGCCATTTGAAAACAATTTTTTTACTCCTAATATTTTGATTGTTGTTATTAATTCTGAAAAGCTGGGCTGAAGCAATGCTCTTAATATCACACGAACTATTGCGATCCATGTGGTTCACCAGTAGACATCGTCACCATTATCTGTCAGACAGGAAACTCAGACAAGGCTGCTGGTGATCAAGAATGTTCGATCATAGCCAGGTTATTGCCCAAGCAATTGAATTACGTGCATATGAAGGCAGCGACTAAAATGATCCCTCGCGCGGCCATTGAAGGAGATGGCTACAATAAAGATTAAATTATAGATATCCATACTTCTAATGGAACGAGTGCCGCTAGTTAAAGCGGGAGAGCGATATAGGGCAAGAGAAATGGTTTCGACATACATATGATTGGGTGTTCTTAGATTTTACTGATAGTTGAAATTTACAGTTTGCTTTATTACGTCATCAGCATGTCCGGCGATATTGTACAAAGTTTTGCGATTAGTAATTGCGCCCATATCGTTTTCTCACGTAAATCTTCACGTCCGAAAGACAAAACGCTAAACATTTCAAAGTATTATATTATCTGAATTATATTTACAGATATGTTATACTGGGTAGAATGTAACACCCATCTGTCTGGAGCAACCATGAACCTATTCCCGTTCCAGAGTGTCAGGAATGGTGGTAAAATATTCAAACGATCATACGTCTTTCTTGCTTCCGCGGACAACGCAGAACATCAACGATGTTCCCAAGGGAAACACGAAATAGCTTAGCATGGTCATAAATTGTCTAATTCGCTAACATTAACATCAAAACCTCAATGGTAGAATGATCGAACTTTGTGTGTATCACTGACATTATCAGGTGGCATTGGGTAGTCGAAGGAATATTGCAGACATATAAAGAAGCGGTGGATATTTGAAATTGTGCCACAAAAGCTTCAGGATTACCGTGACGGTACGATTTCAAAATTCGGCACATTTTTTTTATAAACATGTTTGTACGAAAAAAGAGAATTGTTGCTAATTGAATATACTAGCTGATCGCGTTAAAGGAGCTTTTGAGGCCACTATTTAGGACTGGGAAAATATACGAGCTGCACTATATAGCATAGCATTAAGATATTGCTGAATATTTGCTAATGGTAATAATAGGCATGGTCGTATAATCCCTTTCAACAGCGGCGAACGGCTGATTGCTATTGCCTATAGCATCGCTAATGCTTGCTTAGTACTTTGTCAAAGGAAACGAAGTGATAAATTTGATGTAAAAGTAGAACCACAACAACTCTACAATATAGTTTGCTCCTCTTGCCCTTCTGGCATGTTTATATCAGGGCTTTTTTTCAATGATTGATTCATTTATATATCTTGGAACAAGTTATGAGGTGACACAAATTGAGTTAAGAGTCGAACTCTTCGTTGTGGAGTACGAAAAAAATATTTATGAAAAAAACTAAAAAACAGTTATGTAGGGCTGCTATACACGCGAGATAAATTAGTTCGAACACGATATCTTTTATCCGTTAAACTGTGAAAATGATTATTATGTATTTAAAAAAAAAAAAGCTTTACTTATTTTCTACTTTGAACAACATGATAGTACTGCTCCGGACGGCTGAGTCTCCAATCTTAATTAGTCATATGCTGGTCACATTGGACATCTGATAATATAGAGCCTAAATGTCATTGTAAGGTTGGCGTTAGGTAATCAAACAATTCAACCATTTCTTTACCCAATACAAATGTCACAAATCGATCATCTTTAAGGTAGATATTTGTTCCTGTCTACTTAAGGCAAGTTTGCACCGGGGAGACCTTTTGCGTCCGAGTAAATTCTGTTAGCTTAATTAAGAATAATGATTACGATTAAAAAAGTGTTCCAAGAACATAGCTGTGGTGATGTTGTAGGATAGATTGAAGTTCGGTCTTAGTAAAACCGCAGCGAAACGATTGTTGATCTCTCTTCAGGCTTATTTCATCGGACCTTCGTGTTCTTACTAATTATGTGTTAGCGGCAAGCTCATTTGAATCTCATCACTGCCTTACAAAGACAACGTATTTAGTTTTAAAAAATGACCGAATCTTACGCTTTGTTGGACAGAGTGCGGCTTTGTATTCGACGGTTTTTTTTCCTATGTAAACGATAGAGCCTGAATTACATACGGAAGAGAGGCGATGATGGCCTTTTGTGTCAGGACACAACATACTCCCACATCAGCCCTGTCCAACCGCGGAAAGCTGATCTCATCTAATCCGAAATATAGCGGTAAATTTGTGTTCTCATTAGGTGGTTCTCAGTAGATAAATCTAGTCGTACGCTTTTACCATCTCTAATATATACATTTAAGTATATTTTGCTTCAAGTTCTGCATTTCTCGACATATTGTAGAACGATTTTAGTCCGCCTTGAAATGAAGGGGCTTGACCAAACCGCCATCGATTTTAAACAGTGAACTAGAAGAGAAGGACGCGTTCACAATAATAACGAGGTACTTTACCTTTAGGTAGTAGAAGAAAAATCAAGGCGCCAGCTGGCCTCGTACAGTCGGTTACTTCTAATGCAAATTTCAATATTTGAAGATTGACAGATGTATCTAATATAAATACGTGGTACAGGGGGATCACAGTAGGTTGCTCCAAGTGTGACTGAAAGTGTGTCAATCAACATCGCCGATAGTGTAATCAATTTATTCTTGAATTCAAGATAAATTCCAGAGCAGACCTTCGTACCGAACTGTCGGCTTCCTGGGGTGATCCGGGTTATTTGTTGTCATCGTCGGACTTTCTAAGCTTAAAACGTGATAATTTACTTTGCTGCGTCCCTATTTAAATGGAAATGGGTTCCAATAAATGGCCGTTCATCACATGAAGGCTTAGTCACGTGACCAGCGATGTTTTATCGCGAAAAGCTCCCGCATATGTAATTTGCTTTGCTACTCTAAACTACTACTTCGTGGAAATTTCTACGTTTGATTGCTCTGGAGATGGCAGCTCTTTCGGACCGCCAAAAAAGGTTTGCATCTAAACGGGTTTGGATTGGACGATAAAAATCTTTAGCCTAGTTAATAGTAATCAACTCAGTGCAGAAATAGTATAATAATTCAAATGTCTACTTTATTTTAAATATGTTTATATCTGCTGTAATAATAGCATACAAGTACACATATAAAACACGTCTATAGGATTGAAGAAGTCCTTTGATATAGCACGTATAAACCTTTTTATACTAAGAGATCTTCACACTGTGCTGCCTATTTCGAATTTTCCGTCCGGCATTGCTGCTCAGTATTTCGTTACATGGTTATCTTCCATGCAAAACGAAGTGCGTCTATTCACGGATTCGAACCTAGACTACCACGTGTCTTTAGGATTAGCTTAAAAATTAAGAAAAGCTCAAATTCAATATACACAACGCCGTCACGTGGACTGCGTGCTCTTAGCTAGGTACAGTTAGGATCTGTATATATATATATATATATATATATAATGT
>NW_019215165.1:0-23435 GCF_002532875.2 Varroa jacobsoni | reverse complement strand
GGCCTGTAGCAACCATAAGCGGCGAATCACGTGTGTTGATCTTTTTCCCTATGCTTTTAAATGTTTCGTTATAGATGGCATGTAATTAGTGATTGTAGACTGTGTGCAACAATACAGTATATATATATATATATATATATATATATATCTTATATATATATATATATCTTATATATAGACACGAGGATCGCTACCGATGAGTGAGGCTGATCCGCTCTTCCGAGAATCAGGCCACGCATTCGTTTGCCGGGTGAGAGCATTGGTACTGTCACTCTCTGTACCGTCTAAGTGTGATACTCTTCATTCGTCGCACCACTATGCCACGACTATGCCGACTATCGAGCTATGTTCCTCCTGCTGCTGCTGCTGCTGCATACGCTCCTGTTGTACGGCTAGGCCAATGGGGAGCGGGCCATTTAACCAAGGGGACACCGGAACACGCGGGTTGGTCGGGCTGTAGGAGGCTGCTGGACGAGTCTTAAGGGGAGAAGGTGGTTGGGTGGTAGTTGACAGGAGGACAGCGCAAGGAGACCTTCCTCGACCATTCAACCATTGACCCACCGCCATCACCATCATCGCAACAGTGAGTCGACCCCACCAGCCCAACACCGAGCGAGTCGAGGCCGATGAAGGGAAGAGGGGCTGCAAACTAGGGAGGGTGTATATGGGGGGAGGAGGGGGGGTCGTTACTAACAGGGGTCCTAAGGGATGGGGACCAGACATGCCGATGTCTGGAGAGAGTGACAGCGGCCTTCGATATTGGGGCTTACCCAAAACGAAAGAGAAACGCTGTGCAAGTCTGCTGCAGACGCAGCCTGCTGCGAGTGCCGGCCGCGCCGCTGCACAACTGTGGGAAGTGCTGCTAGAGCTGGCCAAGCAGGGAGAGGGAAACAGGGGGTATGGGATCACTGTAGCGTAGCCTATCGCTGTATGAGCCTAGCACAGGCCTCATCGGTTGGTCGGTCCGCAGATCGCCTGGCGAGGCCGCGCCGATCCTCTAGGCTCATTCCTTTTCGACCGGCGGCTTTCCCTTCAGTCCTCTGGCCCTTCGAGATGTGGGCTCTTTGCGAGAGGAAGCCGCTGATGCTGCTGCTATTGCGAGGAGCAAAGACGGGCGGGAGCGGCTCAAAAGGACGCTCAGGGGCAGCGTCTCCCTTAATGGCCATATGTGTATGTGTGTAAATATGGATTGGTAGTGTGTATATGGGGAACTCAGTACAGACCGAGGAAGAGAGAAAGAGGAGAGAGCGAAAGAACATGTATAGCGAGAACGCTGACCTGGAGCCCAGCTGGCGAAACGCTCGTGCGGGAATACGAAGGCTGCTGGTGTTCCCTGGGTCGGGAGAGTGGTTCGTACAAAGCTGCTTCTTATCTATGGGGTTTTTATTACGGAGCCAGCACCTAAAGGCTCAAGCTTGCCGAGGAAAAACCAGGTCGAAGATAGATTGTTTACGAATTACAAGTATACCGGTATAATGTATGTGCCTATCTCTTCATGAGGTACATGTTGTATGCGCATGAAGCATTACGCGGGACTGACGAGATAGACACTGATGCTATATATTCAGCCGAAAAGTTTGCGAACCGTAAGGCAAACTGAACCCTAAAAGGCTTCGACCTTAAGCAGCCAGAGTTGTAGATATGCTTTTGGATTTGTATATCTTACCTACTATCACATACAGTTGCTTGTCATGTCTGGAAATCACGGTGGAAACAGAATCGATGGTCGTTATGGAAAGTTTCAAGCGAAGTCATCAACAGAGTAATACCAAAATGTAATGTTGATATTCATAGTGTTTAGTTTGTACCGATTCTAGATATTTCAGACACTAGTAGTTCATTTGTCACCATAAAAATATGTTGAAAAAAAAAACTCTTACATGTCAAGCAGTAAGGCAGTTTTAATAAAATTATTTGAAAATTATTAGCATAAAGGAAAAGTATATTTTGCAAAAAAACGATAAACAAGAAAACCGTTGTATAAAATTCAGTTCCGTGAGAAACCACTTTAAAACTGCCTGTTACCTTTCTTGTAGCGTAAACCAGGACTGAAGAAAATTATTCTGGATCCTAGACCAAACGTTTGTGGTTATCCTAACGAACTCAGCGTGCGATACGAAATAAAACGTTGCCTGTTTTACCTTTACAAAAACCTAAACACAGCTTCATTTACACAATTCTGTTTGGATTTACTATACCTAAATAGCTTTTACTTAGTGTTTTAATGTTGGTTCGACCTAAATGCAGTAAGGTGCACCAAACATTTAAAGATGGTTGTTTTTATGGCGTAAGTCAGTTGTCTGATCCGATTCGCGCAAGTATACAGAAACGCGTACGAATCCTAATTTGGGAAGTAAGCACAAAAAAAACATGTAAGGAACCAAAGTCGATATATACATGTATATCTTGTATATATAGTTTATATATCGATATATTTTTTTCATATATAAACATAAATATATATAATGATCACCTAAAACTTTTTGAATTTCTAATTCTGTAATTAACTAATCATTTATGTAGAGAAGCAGAGCATCCTTTTTATTCATAGAACAGACATTTCGCTAGTGACAAGCTCTGTGTCACTAAAGTTGCTGATTTGCGGCCCAAAAACAAGCTACATTATCATACACAGTGAATATATTACCGAGGCCGTCGCCGCACGAGAAACTCACACCTGTGTTACCATAATACTAGCGGATTAATCAGACCAAGAAAAATTTACGGCAAGAAAATTGTGCTATATTATGTGTTAGCGCGTATGTTCTCGTTGGCAAAAAAACGACCAAAAAAGCTAGGAGACTGGGTCAGTAGTAGTTAGCTGTTATCGCTGTCAGCGTCGACCATCGAGGCAGCGGTGGCAGCATCTATACACGTCTGTTATGGGTCCCCCCGCAGCGATTGATCGGGGGCCTTTTGCTGCCTTTCTTTACGCCGTCGTCGTGGCTGTATTTGCGGTTCTTTGGCTGCACTATTTCTGTATGACCCGTCTCGGCCTGTCTACCCCAGCGCCAATGGCGGCCGCCGCCGCTGTTCTTGCCTCTTTATGCGCGTGTTTGTTATTGTCGCCGCCACCGTCACCGTTTTTGTCTGCGTTTGTTTGACCAGGCCGATCCATTTTTCTCCGGGTCCCTCGTTTGTGGTCTAGCAGGCAGCTACATTGAACGGACGCGTCTAGCGTGTTTGGCTGGATCAGTTCATGTGACTGTGTCTGTCTGTGACGCTCTGTCTGTGCCGGTGCATGTTGATGGTGTCTCTGCAGTCGAGTGTTACTGCTGCCGTCCTTGTCGTTATTGTTGTCGCTGTTCTTTTTCCTACGTCAGCCAGCAGCAGCAATGGCTTCTACTACGCTATCGCCTTAGCGACGGAGACGCTGTCGCTGCGTCTCGAGGCCCACAGCATCGACAGCGATAGCAACAACAACAGCGACAACAATCTGCGTAGTGCTCGCGGTCGTCGTAGCTGTCTGGGAGCGACCCATGGTCGTTACCGGACGAACGAATGGAGCTACCGACGATGACTTTAGGCCGGGTCCTTCTGGGGGAAGGGGAGAACGTAGGGGTCGAGAGAAAGCTAGAGAAGGATCGATTCTTCTTTTTTCTTTCACTTTCCCTTCTCTCATGTTTGTCTTCTCGTATAGACATTTTACGGTGAAATGCCAGAGTGTCTGGCTGTTCGTCTGCAAGGCTAAGCGTAGATGTTGCGGCCAGTTGACGGGTCGCGAAGACCGGCCGTGTTAGTAGCAGTAATAGTTGTCGAAGTAGCCGCTTACTGCTGACTAGTAACCGTGCCGCTTTTCAGTGATTGTAACTGGCTGGCTGGCCGGTCGATCGATTGATCGGCTGATTCCGCACGTTACCGCCGGTAGGCAGAAGCCGGGGGCCCCAAAACCCATGTCTGACGGCTGTTTGGGCCAGCCGCGCCACCGTGATGAATCAGCCGTCAACCCACTACTGCCGCCACCGCCACCGCCACCGCCACCGCTAGTGCGAACTGTTGAATTTTGCTGTTGCCATCAACGTTCTCGAACTGCTAATGCTCGTGCTATCGTTAGTGTAGTTCCCTACTGTTGCTGCTTTCGCATGCCTCTATCTCTTTGCAAGAACCCTTCGTCAACCATTCATCTAGCAGCTGTAGAATATCTACATATATATATATATATAAACGTACTAAAGCAACCAGCATGCTAGTATAATATGATGTATACAAATGGCCACGGTGATTTTAGACGTGAGAAAAATTAGGGTAAAGGTCTGCAGCATAGACCACCAACGACAAAGTCCGGTCAATTAGCGAAGTGGTCAAATCGAAAGTCTGACAAGATAAATATTTCGCTGTGGTTGTAAGTTTCCCATCATAACACAACAGAAAACTCCTTGAATATTCCCCTGAGTCTTCTGTGCTCGGGTTTATATAAATCTTAACCTTGTAGTTTGAAACTAGTCGATCAAACCCAGCTTTTCTTCGACATCTTTTACCCAAATTTTCAAACTACGATGCTCATGTCGTATGTATGTACTCGAACCGAGGTAGCAATGGAGATACTGAATGTACATTCAATAAACTGTCATATCCGAAAAGAGTGATTCTCCGGTGAAGAGCTACTCACTATGGTTCGAACGCATGGCGACAGGTGTATTTTCGAGAAATTAATATTCTACGAAAATTATTTAAATGCGCGTTAAAAACGTATCATGCATTGAGAGAACGTGCATCTAAGCCAAGTAAGGTCCTAGAAGGCGTCAAAACCATCTTCGACTTACCCCGTTCCCAGCTCCTATGGGACTGCGGAAGATGACGAAAACGACTAATCGGTATCTTAAGCTAGAAAACCCCGTTCAGTTGACACGCTGGAATGATTATGACAATGCTGGTTAATTTATGTGGGAACGAGTGTCTGCGTTCGGGATAACTCGACGCACCGTCTTCCCTTGCGTGTTCTGAGATTATTGTCGCGTTTTCCAAGATCTACCGCTAGTCTTCATTTGTCGTCAGCTTTACCAAATACACGAATAAAATTAAAATCAAGTATTCGACATGTAATTCGTTCTGCTACATGATCAATTGTACCTCGTCGTTTCTCGATATAAGACTTCATTATAGATGGTTAAATGATGTATCTTGCGTTTTAGCCAGACCCGAACCGATAGACAGACGACGGAAATAAGAGGTACCACGAGCGAATCAATAAATGAGTCTATTATACGGTATATGACAACCTTTGTGGTATCCATTTGGAGGATATTCGTGCCAAACTCAATAAGTACTTTTCCTTGAGAATCTTGATCTATCGATTTAGCGGTAAAAATTGCTCACTATAAAAGGCACCCGTTGTTAAAGTCGAGTGCGTTGTGACGTGCTTTCTTTTTTTCTTTTCTATATGCATTTACCATAGTCTGTAGGTTCGTCTAGCAAGTACGGTTTTATGGATATCTAGTGCCAGGAAACATTTCTGTTGGCTGCGAGAGAAAAGCTGTTAGTTTTTGTAGGAACAACTATAGTTTTAGGATACAATGTAGCAATTTCCTCTTGCTTTATGGTAAGCGATAGCCCTTTTGATCTTCTTTTGCTGACTTCTCGTCTCAAACGGCGCAGTGTCGCTCTCAAACACAAGGTAGGGTTGTGTAAATTCAGTTTCACCTAAATTCACGTTTTTACATGAACTTTCCTATGAGTTTTTTGCGTTTGGAGCGACCAGTATTTTGGTAATCGTGAGTTAATGTCTAAATAAACTATGAACGTAATTGTCGCCGGAATATTTCTTAAATATGATTTTATATCGCTCAATTATCGTGCTATTGTCATGTTTATACTTAGAACCTTAGAAATATAAGTGACAATTATAGTCATCGAGAGTGTTGACGTTTATGGCTTTATCTCCAACTAAGGCTCAAGGCTCTCCCAGGTGGAGATAAACCTTGACACTCAGAAGGCTCAGATTGATTTATTAATATACCGCACAGTTTTATTTGGTTCCAGTGAATGTTACTTTACCTGTATATAATATAGGCTCCCAGTCCATCATAGGCAGTATGCCCATTTTGCTTTGGTGCCAATAAGTGTTCGAATTCAAGTCAAAGGACAAATAAATTTTGTACTTTACTATATGACATTCTTCTTCAGGTAATCTACAGATCTTTCGATAATCGATCGCGAGAAGCGGGGGATTTGAGCTGATTCATTCTGCTACCTGATCATTTCAAGATTGGATTTCGGAACTAACTTCCTCTGTTTCATGACTGCTCCAACGCGTTCTTGTGACCTGCAAATGTCGCTAACGTTATTCTTTATATGCATGTTGCAAAAGTGACGAAGTCGTCCCTATATTTGTAAGAGTTACCCAAATGAACAAATCAACTAACACGTTCTGTTCTTTCAGATGTTTTCTAACCTTCTTTAACGACCTCGATATGCTACACGAACGCTGACAGAGCATCAATAATAAACTCCAAGCTATTCTAATTGATTCATTGTGCATTTATATTTCACGCTCTTATCCTTTCTGGATTTTCATCTTCCGTCCGACTCCACATTTAAAATAATTGTAGTCACCTGTCTAACTTCGTCGCTTCCTATTGTCTAACATTATTCTCAGTCCCCACCGCTGCGATTCAAACAATTACCACCGCTGCTGCAGCTGCGTCAACAGGTGGACCCCCATCTTCTTCAACGGTTGTGCCGGGGCCTCCGCAAACGTCTAGCGGTGTGGCCGCAGCGGCCGTCGCCGCAGTTGTACCCCTTGTCACAGCTACCGTGCTCGTCCCCAAGCCAAACCAGGCCACGGTTGTTCCCCAAAGCTCTCTGCACGCCCATCCTGTGCAGACCGTTCAAGCAGTGCAGGTTGTACAGGCTGGCCAGGCAGGTCCTGGATACTACCAAGTGAGCGGCGGACCTGATTCGCCTCAATCCGGCGGATCTGGCGGCTCCGGGGGAACTCCTGTGAAGGCATCGGCCTGCCCGTATTGTTTCAAGTCATTCTTCGATCGTTCGACGATGAAGCGACACATGAAGCGCCACTTCGCCGATCGCGAAACATACGACTGTGTGGCGTGCAGCAAATCCTTCACTCGAAAAGACAAATTGCGCGACCATCTGAAATCGGCCAGACACATCCTCACTGTTTTCGTAAGTATCTTTACATTATGAGATGACTTCAGGTTCCAGACAGCATATTTCAGCGTAGCTGTGAATCTCTCCACAATCTCTCTCAGCAATTTGTAGTCAAAGGCAGAAAGCGAATCGGTTTTAGAAAGTCTTCACAAAATTTAGAATGACCTTCTAAGAGGTAGTAACGGGCTTTTCGGAACGTTTTTAGTTATTTTCAGGGGGATATACTAAGAAAATATAGCGGTCTTATACTGAAATTTATCTGAGGCCACAGCTTTAATGAATGAATGAATCTGAAGCAATGCTTAACGACATTATCGAATGTAAAATTCGAAACTAGGTTACTTCAATACATACTTCAGCCAAAATGTCGTTGTTATCAAAACGTTAGCAACACTTTTCGTGTTGTTACTTCTGATTTGTTACTTTTCATCAAATTTTATCGTCTTATTCGTCGTATTTTGTCTCATTTCATTCTTTCCTCACTATTTCATTTCTTGTTCATTCTTTCATTACTCGCTATTTGTTTTAGGGTCCTAACGCTCTGCCCGCGGGCAACGAACGACCGACCGAGGCTGCACACTCACCATCATCAGCATCGTCGCCAGAACATCCAGGACCTTCATCTGATGCACTATCTTCACTACCACAGACAGAACGAGAAATTGTGCGCTTTATGGAGAAGCTTCGCACAATGGGCAAACTCGAGGGCCTGCCTATGGACGCAGCTGGCCCGTTGCAGCAGTTGGCGACCACAGGGAGTGTTTTTAATGGAAATGTCATCGGAGCAAATAATGGGACAATGGGTGTCTCCGATACGGAAGGTGACGATCAAGAGGACGAGGCCGAGGGAGATGCCGCCCCGGAAAATAATGATGACAGGTACGGATTTATCCTACCCATATGTATTGGAGGATTGTGATTATTATGTATAATACATCTCCACGCCTTTTCGTCGTCCTGTTTGCTAATTGTTATGTTGTACGCCTCTGGGTGTTGTGCATCAACTACAATAGTGTGAAATTAAGTTATACGGAATCACACTAAATGCTTTTTTGTCGCATATAATAAATCAAAACATTTCGATACTCGGATCATACGACGATGCAGACTATATCGATTTCTTTATTGGTAAATTTCCCTTACTTTCAAAACGTAAAAGCAGTTTTAAATAGATAAGCTCCTGTTACATTACAGAGTACCGGAAAGTGTGGAATCTCCACCGCTGAGTGTATCTCCAGCAAATGAGTCGTCATAAGGAGTCGGGAGTAAATCCGAAGTATCTGGATACGCCTCTTGATAGGGCTTTGGACCTCTGTACCTTAACAACAGCTACAACATGGGGAACGATATGGGGAAGATATAATGCAGTTGTTCACATCTGCAGTATAACATAAACCCCATGGAATTCGGTCGTAGAGAAAGGAAGAAGCACAAACAGAAAAAAAAAAAAGCAAAAACTATTTTTGTTGCTGACGATTATTCATCAATAGAGCACCAGCGAACGACAACGACAAACGAAGTCATGTATATAGATTGTTCATTCCGTTTCTAGAAGGAGAGAGATATATTATATGGATAATGATATAGATCTCGCGCTGAGAGACTGCACAACACTGCCTCGTATTGCCGGTGTCATTATTGTACACACACCAATTACATCGTTTATCAATGAGATAGAAGGGCTCAGCTCTGCCCTGTGACTCATAGCGATGTAGAGTTTACACTTGGGCTTTAAGATTTCGAAAATCAAGGTAATTCATTTGAGCGGCGCTCGCAAATTTGGATTATGAACGAAGATTATACTTTTCGAAGAAGTGTGAAATAGAAACATTGAATTGAAGTAATACACTGAAGGCAGCTTACGAATCCATGACATCGACAACGATCCATAGAATAAAGACTACATAGAAAAAAGCCTGCCACAGAATTAGAGAAATTAATCTAACACCGATTTTTGTGCGGGCCCGCGTTCGTACATCGTTTGTAAGTGTCATCTTTGTAGAATTTTGATTTCAGTTGATCGTAGCCCAGCCGAGTCAAACATGCAGACGCGTACGCTGTACGTTCTGACCGCCATCAAACAAGCAAAAAGTTACCTCTATCTATAAAGTCTATCTTTTCTACTTTGCTCCTATTGCTACTACATCTAATCTTGCTATCCTTGCGCTTTATCCTTGATGGTCTCAGGCCGACACAACTGAACTTCTTGCTACCTCAATGAAGCGCCGCATCCTTGACGAGTGAATCGTACAATCAAAGTGTTATGCTCTCCTTTTCTTCATGAAGGTACTGACGGCCGCATAACGTCAGAACTGCTTGAAAGTGAAAGTGTCTAGCACGAATAAACTCGGAACGGAACTCGGACCCTATTCCCCTAACATGTATTTATCGCTCTCACTGTTTTCTTCTGATTCCTTTCGAAAACAGCGGCACGTTATATTTAACTGGACTAAGGCCACAGGACGGCCCTTTTTGCCTTCGACGGCTCCAATGTCTATTGCTCAATACGAAGAACGATATACAAAGATAGAAACTGATCAACCTGATAGCAATAACCTAACTAGCTTCAGTTTTTCGCGGAAGAATTGCTCTTGCCCTTATAAAGTACGCATTCTGTATGAGCTTGCTCCAGTTGCCGGGTAAGCACTCTGATCTCATCTACAACACAAGCTGTCCGACTATAAGTTACTACCATTTGTAGTAACTTGCAAAGGATAGATATCATCTACGCGGAGACTTTGGTACATGTATTCCTCTATCTATTTGCAGTTCCATTTTCTGCACTGCCCCCCCCCCCTCTCCCCAGTGGCTGTAGCAGGCCTGAAGGTTATGGCGGTGCACGAAAGGAGCTTTGTGCCAAACTTTTACCTTTCTTACGAACCATAGCAACTACGACGAAGAATGAACGAAGAAAAATGAAATAAAATGTACTCTATAAATAACCTTACTGATAATAATATTAATAATGATGATACATATATGACGATGATCTCATTTTACAGATAGTGTTCTACACCACACGAATATTTCTTCCTGTTATATGCAGCAGTGATAGATAGGGGCACTGCCAAGCCAATAGTTGGCAAACTGCATGATGCCGCACATAGAAGTGGAACCTGCCAGTATACAGATATCTATATCAACATGGTTTCAACAGCGCAACAAAAAAAAAAACAACACATAAAAATACACGTTTAAACATGAAAATGATAAAAACAAGAAAGTGAAAGGGTGCGCCACACGCATTGTGTGCCATAATAACTATAATCATATTAACACAATTATGGCAACGAAAAACTCATGATATTCAACCCTTCGTGCATAAATATCGATTGAGCGTCATCGACTTCTGCTTCGAGCCAACAGGTGAATACTGCTTAGATTGAATCGATCGCCGAAAACACATCGAATGAGACAGCGAACTCTGGCAACGATCTACCGAAATATTTCGAAATTCGAGGTATCGGGGCGGCCATGATGCATCTGTAAGCACTGAGAGGTGATCTTCGCGAGTACAACAACGGTAACACTGGCCGCATATTGCGGCGTCTACTCATATAATGAAACGTACGTAAGATTAAGAATTCTTAAATTTCGTGTGTCGTTTGTTGTATTGGCTTGAACTCGATATCTAGATAGTAAGCGAACGAATACCATATCGTGCAGTCCGCGGCGGATTATATAGGCGTAATCCGCCACGAACCTATATATATATATATATATATATATACGTGTGTGTGGAGACGATGTAAGAGCGATGAACTATTGTCAGATCAACGCTTGAAGAAGTGACGAGCTGACTCCTTCGTGCGAAGGAGTTGCACACCTGATATCAGAAGGAATCCAGAACGAAGGATGTGAAGAGTTGTGAGGAGCTATTTGTGCTCTTGCTCAAAACAATGAATGATACAAAATTATTTTCTACGATGATTATCAACGACGATTATATATTATGCAAATAACGAGATAAGCTATTTTCAATAAAGCGTGTATTTCTATTGAGTATAACATTAAACATGTCTTCGTTTGTTAAGATATACATATGTAATGAGCTTACTTTCGTTCGGGGATCCCAGATTCCGGATGGCGCGATTCCGAAATCCCTATCGGGAGTACGTTGACGCTAACACGGCTCCTTAAGGAGGTGGGCCTAAGCTTACGGGCTCTCCGAGAGCGATAGCGACGTCTAGCGCGGCGGCCCATAACGACGCCTAGGCATCCGCAAAGAGCTGCGACCCCGTTAAGCGGAACAACAGCGCTTCGAGAATGTTGTTTGCATCGCCACGCATATAGGTGTCACAGGATATTTGTATGAAAGATTAAAATTTAATTTTTAAATTCTCCATTAGTACAGTACAGCTGTAAGGTATCACAGTAATGGCAACGAAAAAACGAGGCAGTAGATTAAGAGCGGTTTTACGATCGCCGAACGTTTGCGCCGTCAGTAAATTCTCGCGCAGCCAACTTTCGCTGCTCAAGCCATGTCTTTGTCTCCTGCTATCGGCCTCGAATGTGGCCTTGTGCAATAATGAATCGGCAATGTGTAATCGGGCCGTTCCACACGCAGCGTCAAAGTTGGCTGACCTGCTCAATACCATTTGATACTATAGCGGCTAGTGTTCCGACGCCGAAGTAAACGAATGTTTATGTTGGTCGGAAGTGTTTCGGGTATGTACTCTGTACTTCACCACGTTTTTAACAATACTTTCGAATAATCTTAAGAGGAGATTTTTTCGGCTTAAGGCCATTATTTGGAGATATTACAGCCCTGGGGAAACCACGCTCCTCTTTTTAGTCGCCACATAACGGTGAGACAAGTGGCGGTCAAATTCCATTTAATGGATCTAAAGATAGCTCTATATAAACCAAGAAGTCTGTGGTGAAGCACGAACTGGAAAACGATAGAAGCGCAAAAAGGTAGCGGTTCACTGGAACAACCTTCAATCAAAAAGTTCAGTATCGAGAGACCAGAACCGGCCGTCGCTATACAACGCTGATGAAAATGCTGAGCGAGGCAATACGGCTATTAACACAGACGACGGCTCCTTTGGTTAAAAGGCAAGATGATGATCGGAAAACGTCTTAGGTACGTTAAACGTGCTGTGTTTAGGATTTTCAAGCTTGTTTCGAGTTGTTGCTTCGGAAAAAGAAAATGGCTAGGCGAGTTTCAAAAATCGGAACTGCGTAATACACGTCATAGGATTCGTAGGAGACATTGGAAATAGTTTTTGTTTTGTTATCGTTGTTACTGCGCCTTTTCTAATAGAAGTTTCAATAAATTTATCACCCGTATATAGCTGTTATTCGTTGAAGGCAGTCGCTAGAATATTCAGGACACGTTTTTGTGAAGTTACTGGATACGTCTGGACCGAAATAAAATTTCAAGTGCCCACCACTCGCAAAGTAAACATTGCTTTTAATTGCGTGCCTAAGAAGTTTGCCAATGATCATTTAAAACTAGAACTGGTCTTTGACGGAGTTAGAAAAAATTTGTTTCAATGAGCTAGTAGAAATGCAAGATGGCGTACCGCGAGCTTTGCGTCAGTAACAAATTCTTTACAAATTAGCTGGAGAGAAGCTAGGCAAGGCTTCTTCTTTTATAGCTACGTGGGGTATTCATATTCAGATAATGTTATCGATAGACATTAGGAATATCAGCTGCTCGAAGTGCGTCACAACTCGAAACCGAAAAAAAAAAAAAAAAGGTATACCACAACACAACCTGTCGGTAAAACTCTATCCGCGAAAATTTTTTACTTCCTACGAAAATAATTAAGTCAATTCCCTTTAATGATGCTGTATTAATGTTTTACCGATTCGAGCTTTTTCTAAACTGCTTGATCTGTACGTCTTGTTGAACCATCACTGTGCACTTCATATATACTGGTAGGCATGAGATAAGAACATATCGGTGATTTCAATACATATGCATCTTGCGATACGGTAATTGTTGCTCGTTACAAATATAACGCATTGTTACAATATGACAGAGGAAGCGATGTGACTATTACAGCAGAGTTCCATTTTCTCGGATCAATTTGATACATATTACAAAACACGCCTCTGATCAAAATGCGATGTGTTCAGACGATATTCCAAGTGCGGATTGGCGGATGCAGTAATCAAGTGTCATAAGGCGATGACAGCGCCTCCCAGAAGTATATGATAGTTGTCGAGTTTATAAATTAAGACCTTGTCTCTTAGATTTTTTTTTTGACTTTACTCACGAAAAAAAAAATGCACATTATCCTGTTCTCTGTGCGCGATTTTTTCGCATCAGCGGCCCTAGCAGACCGTACTTTAAATCCTAATTTATTCTTGGGTGTATCTTGTCATTGAGGGGTAGTGTTGTTTACACGTACCTGATAGACAGCAATCGAATAATGGAGCATGATCGTATTCTTCGAATATCAGTCTTCTTAGCTACAGACGCGGTTAGGTTATGAACTCTTCCAAAAGTTTTGGGGATTATCTTAATGTGTCTATCTAGTAAGAGTAATTTCAATCGATTAATCTTCTGGATTTGTGAATACGTTTTGTGAGCGGGCCTCATTCTCTGATAGGTTAACATTAGATTGCTGTCATCTGAAATTTCACCAGTTCGATGACACACCACTCATGTATATTGTGAACGTACAAAAGCACTAGTTATTATTGCTACAGATCCTATAAACCTATCTGGTCCAAAGATGTATATTCAATGAGCTAGAATCTGGCAAGGTTCTGTTGCCGTGGTCGCTGAACTAGTCACAGTAATGCAGACCCGATAACTAGCAACCCAGACATTGATAGAAAACATAATATTGTCACAATAGATTATTTTTACTCGTTGACAGCTTCGCCCGTATCCCTTCCTAAGAATAAAGCCTATTGCAAGCGCAGGTGAAAAGTGGCTAGAATATTTTTTGTCTAAAATCTGGAACAGCCTTTATAAGTTTTATTGTTCCTTGGGAAAGAACTACAATCTCTGGACGTACCATTAAGGTCTGCCGTATCGCGGGATGAAAAAAGCTGGCAATCTATTTACTAGAAAGCGGTTATTACGGTTCTCGTACAAAGTATGTTCGATTAAACAATTAATTTGAACATAACTTTATACACATCAGCTGTTTTAGAACAGGGCAATTGACGAACGCCTTGTTGGAATATGTTTCGTGTGTGGGTTGGCGTGGCCTGTCGTCCCAAACAGAAGAGCCACTTGTGCACATTTTGCGAATCCACATAGACGACTCTGGAAATGGGGCCGTGCTTCATATACACGGCCTCTGAAAGCAAACAGAGCCCTCGAGTTAAGGAACAACTGCGGCTGAAGAACAGCACCGTGGGTCTAGGAGTTTAATTAAAAGCCATCGTTTCAGCAGCGGGAATATGCAACGATGTTGCCGCTCTTTGCATCTGAATTCCCCTTATCGCGTTCCAGCTTCTGAGTTCACTCAGCATAAGTAGGCGAATCTTAGAACCTGGTTGGTTACCTACGACCGCGTTCTCGGTGATGGCTCCGTTTCGTACGGCATAGAACGGCATAGCTTAGCTATTCGTTCCCTCAAGGGGGTCTGTATGAAAGGTTCTGTGCCTTTCGACTTCTCTGTTTGGCTGCAAATTCTGTGTTCGCCGTTCTCTCTAACTCAGAACTCACATCTTCATCACTACCAGTTCTAAAGACACCTACGTAAAGCATTTAGCAAGGAAGTCGTTTCAAGCGTAGGTCAAATGGCCTTTCGTTTTGCAAAGGCTCCCATAGTGATAGCTGTTGCTATTCAAAGCCTTAATTGCTATTAGGTTCGACAATACTTGTGGAATATTTGCTAAACGAACCGAAGTATGCCTTGAAGAGTAGCATGACTATATAGTTCTGTCTTCACCTGATTAATTTACTTGTATGCATGATGCACTGTCTTTTCTATTAGCTTTTGCAGGTATTTACCATGTGCAGCCAGGAAACGGGTTGGCCATCTTAGATCAGTGGGTTATCAAAAATTAGAATTCAATGACCCATAAGACGCCGGAACGTAATTCTGAGTTTTCAGCTGTCATCAATTCGCAATTTCCTCTTCCTGAAATCCATGAAGGCGTGTAAACATCTGTAGCATGTCGAACACGTACCTGTATAAACATCTGCGCGATCTTCAAAAATATAACTTGGAACTCGAAAACCTAGCGTATCTACAAAACCACGGATCTACCAGAGTTGTAAACCTATCAACCAGATTAAACGAGCAAAATACGCCGGCGCAATGGTGAACACTGACAAGTGGATCACGAGAACATGCAGACACGATAAAGATCAAAAAGCCTAATATAAACTACGTGTAAAGCCTAAAGAATCACGTGCACATATCGTGCAGTCTCCAAAATAACAATCACTCCAATCGCGTTGAGCATCGAATTAACATCAGTTGTATAGCAACGTAGGAACTAGTCGCTATAGTCACTAAACATTTCCCAGGACTTGCAGATTTTAGAATTGGTTGGCCAGTTGCGTTCCTTTTACTCATCTGCGATACCTAGAATAATGCAGGGCTCACCTTTCGACTCCTTTATATTGTCTCCATTACGGTTGTTGTTCCATCAAGGTAAGTTACATCAATGGACCTAATGATCGTCAGACGAATGGCAACCCTATAATCAATGAAAAATCTAAGCAAAAGCGATGGTTTTGGTCTGTTTTATGAATAGTGAACATATTTACAGACCTTTAGAGAAATTTCCTGCCATAAAACCTACGTTGGCAATAACTGTTTTGTCTCGATTCATTTCTCATAGCAACACGGGCGCACTAAGCGCACTAGCCTGCAAATAACATTCATTCAATGCTCTGATGAAATCTCTGACGTCTTTTTTCAGCAAACTAAAAATAAAGCGCTTCATTAGGGCAACAATGCGATATGGTATCTGATCTCTGCTGGATGTTGCTGTGTTTATAGCCACACGAATTGCGACACCTTTCGAGATACTTCCTCATCTCTTCGAATTACAGAATTTTCACTGCCAGTATCATATTGTGCCATATATTTTAGCCAGAGATCTTTCGATCTCAAGCAACAGCTTTTCCCTACGTTGTCTGTAAATCAGATCTGAGACTTGTTCGTCATGTTACAGCGTTAGAAATACGGTACCTGATAGTAAAAGATAAACTCTGAAAATACATTATGCGCGCAAATAGTTTTGCGTGTGCTATTTGTCTGCGAAATCTTTTCTCGAAATTTTCGAATTTAAGACGAGTAGAAGGGCGGCCAAGTGATCCTTCCAGGCTCGATGGGCAGATTCACTCAGCAGGTGAGTTCGATCATGATAACGATGAAAGTTACACTTGGATCCTCTACTAAATGTACTACTTCTCAAATAATTCACCTGGTATTCCCTTAAAAAAATCCTATACTTTGACAAAAACCATACTAGTAATAAGTGAGTGATTGTTGACATGGGCAGCATCATAGAAAGCTTACACGAGAGAACATTAAGCTGCCGTGACTAATTTGTATGTTGGTGTCTTCAACGAACAAGCCCCAACAAGCTGTATGTACCACCCGAGCGTCAGATGAGATAGCGTCACATATAATTAGAAATGCATAGATACTATACCAAATATACACAAGAGTGTCATAACGAGGCTATTCTCGTCAGTTCAGAAATTTTTGTTGTCAGTTGTTTTTTATTGATGGTTCGAGCAATACTTTTGTCAGTTAATAGGGCACCACCAGGGCGAGCTTGGCCTTACACTTGAATCCATTTTTTTCAACCGAGAGATCATTACCCACAAATCTCAGTTTCTCTTTTACAAACGTTTTAATTTGGTACTACTATTCACTTTTGCTACAGGCGGCCATTTTTCAGCATGACAGAGATGTGTGTCTACGCTTAACTTCGAACCTGGAGCATCACGTAGCTCTAACTTTCGTAAGCAAACGCGCTAGCACTGCACACTTACGAAGAGCGTCCGTATGTAAGCTTAACACTTTCTAACCTAGTTTCACTGGATTATTTTGGCCTATAACTATTGAAGTGTTGGGTAATTTTCGCACGCTTCTTGAAAATTGAAATCATCGAAAATACCCATTGCTTAAACGGAGGAAAAGCCTCCACAAGATCCCTGATGGTGATCTTTCTTGATCTTTTAGTATGTTTCATTTGTAGACGTTTTACCTACAAAGTGTTACCACTCAGACGATATCAGACAAGAAAAAATCTGTTCACAGGTAATAAAGTAAATAACGATATTTGTAGGCTTCAAGATGCTTCTTTAGCTGACACCTATATCTGAACGAAAAGTTTGGAGTTGACTAATTTGTAGAAAAATGTCTTATTCTTCATATTGGGCGTGGAAATGGACTACCTCTACAAAAAGTAACCGCTGTTCGTGACTTAAAAGTAATACTAACAGTAAGTCTTAAATACTGTGAATAGATCACTGGAATGGTGAGGCTCCATATCGCAGAGCCAAAAAGGTATTAAGGTACTTCCTGATCGACGGGCCCAAACTGCATATGATGCGTTTGAATAGGCACATACTGCCCATCATTATTTACGTCTGTTTGGAGGTAAGGCTCGAAACATAGGCACGAGTTGCCACGAAAGATTTGAATAGCACGTAGGAACAAAATGTGAAGTCAAGAGCTCCCAGCCCTTATCGACAGCTTCCATTTTTCGGTTAGCTGCACACCATGACGAAACGGAACGAGTTGCTTCCTGAATATTTAATCATACCTTACTATTATATTTCGAATTTCCATATATATATATATATACGGAAGTTCAAAGGCATATACAGTAGTTTGCCCCGATTGCTTGTCACGGCAATAAACCCGCAATACGACTGATTTCATCGGTCCCTATCATCCATCTTTTTTCATCGTTTTGCCAGCGCTATAATCACCCGTTGTACAACTAGGTAGATTTTAGCATCGGTATTATCTCTTCACTTGTCTGTATAGTGCTCCCCTCAAATTTTGTAATTCCCTCAAACACGTTAGTCTCTGTGCAATCCACTCAGTGGCTGCAACACTTCCTCTGTTCCATTCTATATATCGAAGTGGAAGTGCTAAGTCCTTCCAGCGGCCGATTCGGCTGACTATCGCGAGGGGATGCAGCGGTTGCCAACACAGCTTTAGCCCACCGCAGGTCCAGCCTTAGCTGCCTGGTCGACCCCTTCAGCTTTATAGGGCCTCAAAGACGCGCTTCATCGTTGACGTCAATCGACCGATCATCAATGGCAATTATATATATAGATGCTGATGTCTAACATGTTATATAGTGACTGCGTGTGATGTAATTCAGCTGCATTGTAGGTCTGGACTTAAGTGAAATTGTGTATATTATACATAGTTACAGCCCTTTTATGGCTGGCGCAATGGAATACAACTGCTGAAACACTAATGCTGTTCGTAACAGGCAACTATGCGACTACGAGCCGCGTGCTAATCTTGCACTCCTCTAGAAATTGAGGGTTGGTCCATCGCACGAAGTTGCTGTTGGCGACCATCGTGTATCCAAGAGCTTAGTCTGCCTGCCCCTATGCGACACGGTAACACCGGTTACGTACGCTTGGCAGTATCAGCGTAAGTAAGGCAAAGGCCGCGCAGATTCCTTCATGTTCCACGGACGAAGCGAGAGATCGGCGGATTATGTGCACAGTCAAGTCCGTAAACGAATGATAGGGAATGGGCGCGCAACTGAAAGACACGGCGCTGGTGTCCCTTGTCTCCGAACGAGCTTATTTGGAAAGCGACCCGCGTCGACAGTGCCGGGGGATCGACCCCGCATTAAGCAACGGAGAACGCGCATGGGGGACAGGCGCATCATTGTGCAGTCAGTCCCACCATGATTTATCTCGTCTTTTTCCGGAACAAAGTATCTGCGTCTTTCTCTGTTGTGGTCATTGCTGCTGATGTTAATGAAGATGATGTGATCTTTAATATCACAAAACTCTCGTTTATGTCCACAACATTCAGTGCGGTCACCCTTCACACGGGCACTGCGCCTCCCATTAGTATCTGACTGCTGATGTTAGTGGAGATGGGGTCGATTATCAATAGGTAACGGTCATCACATCACCATCCGCATAATCGCCACGGCTGATGTTCCGTCTCTTTGGTAGACAATTGAAACTCGCTTTGGATTTTCAACATTGTTGACGTCACTAGTGATTAGTTATCTAGTGTAGTAGATACCGAAGTTCTGACGAACGTTATTTATGAAAATCGAGGTGTGAGGTGTTAGAAGTTATCTAATCGACTGCTCTCGACATGTGTGTGAGTCATCTTCAATTTGTATTAGACTAAATCTCTACTGACAAGGGACACGAAGTTCCGCTTCCGCATCTCGTTGGTGAAGCAAAGTCTGTGGTTTTCATCAGATTTTCAATTGTCTTCATTTGTATGCAGGGTGGTGTTTGTAACGCGTCACTACATTGCACAGGTAGTTATGAGTGGTAGTTGACGATCAAGTGAAGAATATAGATATCGAAATTGTCGACTCACTCTCTCGAATTACGATAACTAGGTTGTAAGGAGTAAGTGTAAGATTGTACAATCTGAGCGGAAAACTGTGAACGCTACTATGTTCGAATGAACTAGATCTAACAATCTCAAAGTAACTGGCCATTTGCTGGGTACACCGATACATTTTTTTTCACCGCTTAAAAATCGTGTGTTTGACAATGCCCTCCTCCGTCTTTCCAGATATGCTACGGCATCAAACCAACAGCGATACTATTAATGAGAAAACGTAAAAAAATTAGGTTTGGATCAGTTGCTTTATACGTTTGCGCGTCTGGAGTAATCTTTGTCTTGCTATTTATGAGAGTTCGGTCCTGGCGGCCAGCCGGCAATCGATGACCGCTGCTAGTTTCTAGCCACGCCACAATTTTAGAGAATTGACAAAACGGACGGACGGACGGACGGAAACTGAAAGAGACCTGAGTCTTTGTTTGCGTCTTAGTGCTCTGTTCAATTCGGACGGCGATTTTGTCGTTCGTAAATTTTTAAGTGAGCGCCTCGATATGTGGGTGTCTGTTTATGAACGATAGAGTCTGTCGTATGTATATGTGTGTATGAAAATTCATCGTCATCTATTTCCAGGTTTCTCTCATGTGCGATGCTGTGTGACAAGAACAGCGGCCATCACCGTTAGTCTCCTCGATATGACGGCAGTAGCTCTGTGCCGTCTGCGTGTGTGTGTATATCGAGAGGTGAGAGCCACTGCGTTGATTGTAAGTCTCTGTCATCAGCAATATGAGTCCGTGAGTGTGTGTGTCTGTGCGTGTGTGCATGTGTATGTGTGTGTGTGTGTGTGTGTGCGGTAGCGCCCACCGCTACTTCTACTGCTACCACTTCGACTACTGGTGCCCTCCTCTCCACACCAGTGCTCTCCTATTGCCTGCGCTGGCGGCCACGACGAGCTCTCGAACAGGCTCTGTTGCGACTGCTGCTGCTGCCGCTGCTGGTGTTGCCGCCAGCCTAGGCGCCAGCTGTGAGAGGGTGTTCTGACCGCTGCTGCTGCGTCCGTGTGTTTGTATGTGTTGTATCTGTGAGCATGCTAGAACAGGCAGAGTGAGCGGGCTTTAACATAACCTCAACTCCGCTGCAACAGAACCTCTGGCGAGTGACGAGACCAAAAAGAGAAACTACGCTCGCAGCGGCGGCGGCGGCGGCAGCGGCAGCAGCAGCAGCAGCATCCGCTGCTGCATCATAGAGTTAGTAGCAGCAGCAGCAGCAGCAGCAGCAGCACAATTCCACCCCAGAGGCCCCTAGGCCCTTGAGTTCGTGGATCGCCCTCGTCACCGACCGGGCGACCTGCCGCTGTCGCTGCCACCATCATCGTCCTAAAGCTACTCCTGCTGGCAGCAGTAGCGGCCGACGCGGAGCTGGTCCCGATGCTGGTACTGCTGGTGCAGCTGCTGGTGACTCGTGTAGTGTGAGCCACAGAATGATCGAAATAGATTTTGCCGTCACTTGATCGTTATCCTCGCTCGTTCCCTCTCGGCCAGTTGAGGAGTCGAAAAGACGAAAAACGAGTATGCGCTTGGAAAACGAAAAAGAAAATGGAACAGCGCTGAAGGCCTGTCTGTCTGCGTGCTATACCTGGTGTGCTTGTAGCGTTTGCACCTTTTGGCAGGCCAACTTTGCTCTACTACTACTACTACTACTACTACTACTACTATTATGAGTCCATACGTAACTTCGTACGCTAACACTATGGTAGTAATTTCATTAGTCGTAGCGGTAGTAGTCGCGTTTGCTGGGCTTGTCTTTCGAGAAAATTCAACTATTCACGTAGATGCTTTAATCAAGGGGAAACTAAATTAATTTTATCTACTTTCGGAAGCGACAGCCAGTATTTCATCTGAGTGAAAAGTGCCTGTGGTATTGTGCCTAGGTGATAATGAAGGCGACGCCGAAGATGATAAAGTGCTGTGTAATGCTTCGTGGTGCAATGTCGAGTTATGCCAGCTATAACCTTAATGTATCGGTGGAGCGATGTTCAAGAAGAGTGCGTTTGTGCGATCATCATATATTGTCAAGATGTTGTAGCTGATAAAGGAAGAACTCCGGTGAGGTTCATCACTTGGAAACCCTCGATCGATTCGAGTGAAACAGCAAAAGGGCGTTTTCTTGAAAGGAACACAATGGGTGAGATCACTCCATAACATAACGGATACATGCCATCCGATAATAACCATTATTATTAGTAGTTCGGCTGCTAGTAGGGTCATTATCTCTGCGAAATGGATAAACAGCATCTGCCGTTTTATCAATGTTCCTTATAAAACTATGGTCGAAGTTCTGTAACGGACTATTATAGTGTAACGGATAAGTAACTTCGCCATCGCATAAATACCTTAAGAGCACCCCCCAGTTGGCCTTCTCCGACGATCTGGAAACACAATAATATCCTTCTACGAAAACCACGCCGGCGAAGGCTTGAGACAATTCTCAAAATAAGGATCCGAACAAGAAAGATGAACATGGTCAATAATAGACTTCTAACCGAATCATCGCTATTTATTTGATTACAAATTTGCTACTTAAAAAGATTGCTAGTAGATCCTCCATTATTTAATCGGTTTAAAGAGGTTTCTATAAAACTTGGTCAAGTAATCGATCTCTGGAGCTATATATCCCAGAACTGACGCACTCAGCGTACACAATATGCTTATTAGAGTTTTAAGTTCGATTCTGGAGGAGAGGCGATAGAGTCCCCGGACGGTCGCCTTACCGATCCGCCACCTTTATCTTATATCGGTATCGATTGCCTTTAATAAATGGTACGGCAGACGCGAGCAGTGATAGGGTAACGGGTTCTTTTCAGTGTAATCTTTGTTTTTGTTTTAGGTTCAACAAATGTCAAGTAGTTCGTTAAGTTTGCTCTTTAAGATGGGTGCCTGTGCGCATCTGTGCATATATTATCGTAGAATTTCAAAGGAAACTAACACTTATATATATATATATATATATATATATATATATATATATATATATTATGTTGTGTGTATAACTGTTGAAAAGGACACTGGCGCACAACTGAAGTTAAGTGATGAGTTATGACTGTTCTTCGATGCCTCATGACATTGAGCGAATGGCCATCTCTTTCTAAACTTATAATCACGATTAAGGGGGGACAAGGTAGTAAACGTTTTGCTGATTCATATTTTTTTTCGCTTTCCTGTTCTTCGGTTGTTTGGCCGCCAGTTGTTGCCTTTCAAAGTCGCATTGAACTTACCCGTATAAGAGAGTATACTTGAAATAATAACAATAATAATAAGACATTGATAGCAATCGAAGTTACTTTGAAAGTCTGCGCACCGGTCTTTTTGCGGAACTTGCAACAACAGAATCAACAGAGTCACTGCACGTCGACAGTACCTCCATGAATAATCATCGGTGGCTGGGCAAATCTGATGAGGAGCAGATTTTGCGGCAGAATTCTAAATTCTGCCTATGCTCTCTTTACATTTAACCCTGTGCTTGTGATTATGTCTGACGTAGATGCTATCTGGGAACAAGAAGCAGGCAGGGTGTACACGTTAGACGCCGCTCAATGTTCTGTCATAGCATTTGTGGATTAGCGGGTCTGGCTGATACGTTCGTCAGTTCTGGCATTGGTCGGATGACCATATGTGTTCCAAATAGAATATATCTATCTATCTATCTATCTATCTATCTATCTACACCTATCTATCTATCTATCTATCTATCTACACCTATCTATCTATCTACACCTATCTATCTATCTATCTATCTATCTATCTATCTATCTATCTATCTATCTATCTATCTATCTATCTATCTATCTATCAACACCTATCTATCTATCTATCTACACCTATC
>NW_019215164.1:0-23515 GCF_002532875.2 Varroa jacobsoni | reverse complement strand
ATATAATAGTAGTTATAGTATAACGAGCCCAGAACGCTGCAATGAAATGCCCAAGCTGGACCTGACTTAGGTTCAAGCCTGTGATGTATCTAGCAGTTGACAACAGTGTTCTGTTACTAAGCCAGAACATCAAAATGGTCTCAAGCATTAATGTATTTCAAGAAATACAATAGTAGCGTCAACATAGTAATAATGTAGACATATAAAATTGTTCGATGAAACTTCGGGGTACTGTGGGGGGGGATGAGGGTGAAACTAAGCAGTTGAAACCAGTAGTGTAAAGCCATGCTTGGAAGATGTAAGAACTCGCTAACGTTTTCTTAGTGGTAATTTAGGAGGTTAGTGAGGCTTTGAGTATTGATCGATTTGGCGTATAAAAGAAATCACTTGCGCAGATTCTAGGAAAAAGTTCTTTTTTTGCCGTCGTTTACCATACAACAAGCGTAATAAATAAAAAAGTGCACAATATACGCATTCTCATAGCGCTCAAAGATTACGGAAATAAACGTATCGACTGCAGGCATCTAAAAACACGAAAAAGACCATGGTTGGATATGCGCATCATAAGACCATCGTCTTCGATAAAGAAATCCAACTCACATCTAAAGGCTTCTAGATCTTATGTGAGATTTGGGATCCACAGGGCTTCGATCTTCTATCTACCCTATTTAGAACAATGGAAAGGGCAAAAAGTTACTCGTGGCATTTTACCGGAAACTAAAAATCTAACGAGAAAGATAAATCTCGCCGCAAATCTTCATCACAAACGATACGCATCGCTGCATACCCAACTGCACCAAAAGTAAGTTCTTCTTTTAAAACATTTCTGCATGGTAAAATGGGTGCAACTTTAACGATGCTAATGGAGAATTATCCTCGCCACGCTGCAGGATTCCAGAACTTTAGGGTCAACGATCTTGTTTATATGATACATTTCATTTATCAACAAGGCCTGCATCAATGACCTCGAACTACCGTGAGTAGATCCGATCAAAATAATACGTAAATTCCAGTACACCTGGATGCGCTCCGATAGCCAGCCTTCTTGCAGAACGTTAGTAATAACACACCCCATAGGTCAGAACTTGATCTATTTAGCGTTGCTGATTCAGACAAGCGTCCCTCTGAAGCAATTCGTTCATGAAGGATTACCTGATCAAAGCAACTCGACCAAACGTCTAGAAAACCTAATAATGTTCTCCACATTATTTAGAAGAGAAAACGACAATGCGGCGAACGGCCAAGAACAACCAATGTCGCGTTAACAAAAGTCAATTTTCTTAACACTCACAAAGCCACGTTAGTTTATAACACACTATGTACTTAATAGCGTCCATAGGAGTACGTACGACCATGGTACTGTGTTGATATTTCCTCAGTCGTTCGCACAATAAAAAAAAAACGTAATTATCTCGCTGGGTATGCAGATGTGTGTACTTATGCTAAAAATGCATGTTAAGATTCTTTTTTTTCCTATGACAGTTTTCTATGATTTATATATATGCTTTTTTTATCCTCGATATCTTCCCGGCAATATTATGACCCTAATATACCTTGGACCTTATGACATCTGCCCGGTGAAACCTATATGGCATAGAGCGCTTAAACGGGCTCGTATCGAATTTGTATCTACTATAGAGTCCAGAGAACTGATTTTAATAACATACCAGTCTAGTTTCAATTACTTGAGACCATGACATATCTATGGTCAATAGGACAGACCCGAGTCGATAGTTTTTTTTGTTTCGTTAATCGTCAGAGCCTTGTATGATTGTAATTTCACAGTGAGCCATACTATCATTCCTTCAAATGACAAGGGGCTAATACGGCATGATTGAAAGGGACATACTAACAGACGGTAAGGGCAACCTTTCAACGTTAGCACTCATAATGTCAGACGAAGAAGTTCCATTAGCATGTATAGCTCATAACCGGCCCCTAGGCTTAACGCCATTGGCACGCCTATTTAATCATGACGGAACATCGAAGCTGTTTTGTAATTCATACGATAGAAATTTGCGGTACACGAAGATATTGTCACAAACTAGTGAACATTGTCCTGAGCGAGAAGGTGAGACGTGACAACGAGGTCCACTTTTGTGTCGCCATCTGCTCGTGAGTGTAACTGCTCCAAATCTGCATACTCAATGCATCAGTGTTTCTAAAATCAGGTTTTAGTTATAAATTGAAGTCTTTTTTTCAGGCCTATTCATGTCTGCCTGTCAAATATTTTAAAAGCTTCTGCATATACGCTTATATTGCGTTCATTCTTTATCATACTGTGTTTGAAAGTTATATATTCTTATTTTCAATCATTCTTGTTAATGATTTTCTTTAATTTAAACTTTTCATATTTAGAGCTGGAACATACCGGCTTTGTCATTTAACAATAACCGTACTACCGTTTCTTTGGGCCTACATTACACGTGTATAAAATTGAACAGTTACAAGTATTAGTGCTCGTCTCGCGGTATATATAATGCGTGTTTTTATAGCAGCATAATCCAAGCAAAGAGGTGTTTGTCTTCTCACCACCTTCATTCCCGTGACCTTTACTAATAACGAGCTAGTTTTACGGCTTGGAAACAACATGTTAGATCGTCGAGTGGGTGCGTGTCAGCCGATAGAAGGGTGAAACGGTCCCGGCTTGTTCGATCACTTTGAGCTGAGACCTGACAAGCAGACGAAGTAAAATTTACTATTTTTCCCTTCAGGCGCACAGAAGAATTTAAGCGGGGCTCAAGGAAGGGGGGTGCCAACGATAGCAAAACGGTTAAGAAAAATACAGATCGAACAAGAAAAAAAATAAGGGAATCGAGCAATGACTGACTTTCTGCCGACAATCGTCGAACAAACTTGAGAAGAAAACTCCTCAGCTTCTCTACTGCCTTGATCAGGTCCTGTTTGTTCTCGCGGCTTGGTTCTACTTAACCCGAATAAGGAAACGAGGCGGTTTTACAAATAACCAGCTAGAACAAAAAAAAAGATATAAAAAGCTCGAAAGGACCAACACGAGTTCAATGAGATAGAAGGAAGTGAGGATCTATGAGCAGCCTTACTTCGGGGATTTGTGTTTTAGGAGTTCGCAGTTGAGAAACCGGAAGGATCATCTGATGGGGAAGGTAAAGTCGTAGTTGGAAAGCTTCATTAATGAGAAAGCATCTAATTAGAAAGATATCGAAAACTCCACAACACGATTGTTTAAAATGGGATGAGCTTACCTGTCCTAGTTCATTAATTTTATACAAACATAACCATTCAAGTATGATATATTAATTTTATTTTTTCGCATTATAATCAAATCCAAGTTATACTATGAGTGAGTAGCAGATCTGGTGTGTTGTCTTCGGCAGCCATGGTCTGCTATTGTTAACTCAAAATGAAGCAATGAATCAATCTTGACAATCAGATTTCGCTTGCATGACAAACAATTTTATGCATTTACTGTACAGTACACTGTTTTTTTTATAACTTCATTATTTTTTTATTGACATCAGAGTGGCAGTATCTCTTTTGTGTAAATTCATGCTTTAACATATCTAAAAAAAAATTCAGTAATGATACCCAAAATCAAAATATTATACCTAAAACTTACTCAGAATTTATAGATCGTTCGGGCCTATACGTAACTTTTTTGCTATACACGCAGTTTTTGAGTAGCCACGATAACTATTATACCTGAACTGTATTCAACCGGATAACGAACTTATTTGATCATAGTAAAACATGTTAAATTTTCGACCAATATTAAGGCCAGTATCGCAGCGGTATGCACTTATATAAGCTAAATATCAGTTACTTTAAACACCTCGTACTGGTAATGTATAAACATTGTTTTTTAGCGACTGACACAAACTACGAGGTTTTGCTGAGAAATATCTATCTAACAGTCTGTCTAATGTCTATGTCTGCAAGATCGTGATCGAGTGGTCCTCCTATTTATCTTTTCGGTGCTTCACGTCTTTATTTGTATTAAACGATTGACTTTCTATAGCGTTAAGATGAGCAGTGTTACTCGTTGCTGGCTGTTCGTATCTGCCTTTCTTTATCTTCTATCTTTAACTACAGCGCTTGTCTTTGCATCCGTCTTTATCTAGTTCGGGGCGGCTGTGTACTGTAAAGCTCCCGTGAGTTTGATGTATTCAACACAGATGCTTCATGGTATCATCGAGTCTGCTTTGCAAAACGTTGAGCCATATTGGTCTCAATTGAATTAGTATTGGTAACGTAAGACGAGCAACTCTCGAAGGAATAGGAGCTTCAGGAGCTCGAACAGCTGGCACAGACAGTAAACCTTTCTCCATTATTGGTGTCTTCCTCAAGCCTCCGCTCCAAAAAGCCGCCAGGCTTCTAACCCCACTAGTCCCCCCCCCCCCCAAAGACACTGCTATGAGCTGACTTCGTACAGACTCATGCCAGACTTCCGTGCTTTGCCTATGCGTATGTATTCTCGAGGCATCTAATCGCAGATGGAGTCGCCTTCACGCGATCTCACCTTCTATATTCAATCGCCGAATTCCTCCCTTAGCCCGATTCCTCTTAAACGCTTCCGCTGCCACCTGCTTTCCCGTTTACATACGTATCGCGTGCAATCTCGTCGAAAACAGCTAGTCAGTCGGATCCTTCCACTAGATGTGAGCGCAGTCCTCTCCGTTATACTTGTACCCTACTCTATTCTACTAGTCTTCCAGCCTGTCGAAGTAACTAGAGTCTGGCGGCATAATAGTAATGCTAAGAAAGGTACCGTATGACAGGCCGATTTTCCCTCTATCCTAATGTCTATGCGAAACATCATGGTGTCTAATTTACTGACCACTGGATTGCAAACCTGCTTTGTGCTCCTGTTGTCTCTCTTATTAGCTCATACAAAGTACAGCATCCGTCTTGCCCCCTAATAAAGAAGAAATTGCTTGAAGCAACGACCTTCTTAAATAAATAAAGTACTTTCATGTCGACAGAATATTCGATCGACCTTTTTTAAATCCGTTTGATCATTAGGGAACTGTACTGGTTGCCCAACGAAAAATTTTTTTTACTCGTAAATATTTGAATTTTGCTGAGGGGCTAAATTATATCATCAGTCATTTGCAGTGTCGCATCGCTAGGCAACCTTTGAATGCTATGAAATGACGGATAAGGCGAGTGGTTAACGCTGATATAGCGGTCTCCATCGTTCAAAGCTTGCAGAACTATCAGAAAAAGACCATTTCGCATGATATTGTTTGATATTTAAACAAATATACTTCCAGGATCTATTTGTATTATTATAAAGGGTAAACAACTGAAATAATTCAATGACAATGTAGCGGTAACTTGTCTGCCTCTCACTGACACATAGAAGTCTACGCTTGAATTCACGCATAGGCACATTTCACATACGTACTGGGAACCAGCCGATCGAACCGATGTCTAATTTTTCTTGCTATTAGATTGTTGCTTTAATGAATCGCTAAAGCGTAAATTGAGCCAAACCTAAATTGTATCCATTGGCTTCAAAATGGTCATCAATTGAAGCGTGCGATGACCAGTAGATTGCACCGCAAGTTTCTTTGCTGAATTCTATATATATATATATATATATATAACCTTAGGACGCCGAACAAAAAGACGGTGAGAGCCTCACAAAAGGCAGTTATACTAGCAGTCAGTTTCGACAGATTGTCCCTTATAGGTATATCCGCGCTACCATTTAATTACATTGCTCACCTGTGGGGTCTACTGTACAATACGTGAATTTCAGTTATGAGTGTTTCGTAGGTAGCTTGAAGGGAAATAATTCTACTGAAGAATATACTTCAGCCCATATAAATAATTCGATTAGCCACACTGTGACACGACCATATTTTAATGCCAGCTAAATGTCATAACTATTAGCTGAGTGCCAGGGATAAGTTCGCTACTGCAAACGCGCTATCTTTCGCGATAGTTGACGCCCTGCATCCGCTTTGCCCTTGACCAATTTTGGCTATGTACCCACTGCCTTTCAAGCGCAGCAGTTTTCACCAGCCCTGAAGTACAGTTTTATGCCGCATCAGGTGCCCGTGGAACGTAGAAGACACGCAACAGCCTTTTCCGTTTCGAAATTGTTTTTCTGGTCCATACATTTTTATTTTTACGAACCACTCGTATCCACCCGTAGCCGCTGAGCGATTTGCGCAGATAAGCAGAGCAATAGCAAGGATCATTGATGCTGCTGGGATTACTGTTGCTACCATTAGTGGTATAAAGGCTTTAGACCTAGGGGAGTGATGGTGATAATGGGCTAACAAACCTTGCTGATCAGACATCTCAGGTTTTTGATAGCGATTTTATCAACCATTGTCAATCAGTCAACCACGTTTTGGTCTCCTTTCAGATATACATGCAATTATAACACTTAAAAGATAGGTAATGTTCAACACAGTTCTGGTAGATTTCAGCTTATTATTAATCTGTGATGAAAATGTTTAAGAGCCCTGTTCATATATGTAGTGAAAAGTACTGAAATATTACGTTGAAAAAATTTTTTTCGCTCTTTTAAAGTCGTGGCCTTAAATATACTAAGAGTGCATTTACGGTTTCTGCGATTTAAGTTGTTTACTCTACTTGACGGAAGTAAGCCACATTAAAAAAATTATCTTTTTGCAATTTTTTTAAAACAAACATTATCACTTTTTTCAATAATGATTTTTTTTCTGCAGATGATCGTTACTTGCCTATTAAAAACAATCTTCGCTGTTCCCATAAATCGTGTTTAGCATTTATGTTGTTCGTGGTACTAGAAGCAGCGAGTTCCCTCGGTGTTTTTTACTCGTAAGTTCTAAGTAAAGCTATTATGAAACCATTACACATTTCTTTTAGTCATTAACAGATATTTGAACTGGAGTTAATGTCGCTATATTTCGCAGGACTGAAAGTTGACCACTGGCTAATGCAAGGAACTCGACGGGAGTTTATAAGATGATGATACCTACCCCTGGAACTTATCTGCGAAAGTATCCCGTTCTCATTCGAGTGTTCATCGACGCCCTAATTTACTTCAAAATTTCTGATTTCTTCACCATCTACCTTTCAACATTCTGTGTATAGTCCTTGAGCATACGTCATATAATCTTATACGTTTTTGAAGTTGTTGACAAACTGACGCGGTATTTCGCTAAGTGATATCCAATATGTTGGTCTCTGAGTGATATATCGGTCCATAAAATGTCTTCGTTTGGTTTATCTTCTGTCATTGTCTTCTATATAGATCAGGCGCTCTATAGACGTATTCGTATGTATGGTCAAATATTCAGTACTTGGTCTAAAAGTCCCTCAACGTTCTGGCATGATCTTTAACATTGTTTTCTTAATATCCGGGTAGCACCTTCAGTTAATTGTGTTTACGAGACAACTGTGCCAAACTCTGCAGGCCTTTTGCACTTCTTTCTTATTTTTTAAATGTCCCACCTTAAGAGCAAAAAATTATCAGATCGTTTTTCTTCCCAGAATCAAAGATCGTGCTTTGTTCCCCCTTTTTCCTCAGAAAGGCCCTCAGAATAGGTATAACCGTGTAAAACTTTCGCTTGAGGATCGACCACACACATTCGTCTTAATATATCCCTGCATCGTTGTAGCGCCTGCTTTTCTCAGCTGCAGTGTTCTGTTGCCAGATTCTGGGACCCGGAGCGAAAAGGGGCATCGAGAGGCCGCTGTCAGACCGGGTTCTGTATCCCACGCTGCCTAGTCATTGTTCGTTAGAATGAGTGAATAGCTAATCCTCAGCCACATAGAAGAGGGAGCCGCCGCCTACGTTGTTTGCCTTACGACCATCACGTCTCATATCAGAACTTCTATTCTTCTTTATAGTTGCTCTACGGCCACTTTCCGCTTCCAGCACAGTCTGCAGTAGTAACGCTGCTACTCGTGTACCGCTTGTGGCGTTTATCTTCGGAATAACGTATGGACCGCAATGCGCGAAACGGCCTTCACAACAACAATAGTTCCTTCAATTATTATTATCGGTATAATGATAAGGAAAATAGCCCTGGTGAGATGATTGTTAATTATTTACTACGTCTGTTTTAATTTTCTTAAGAAAGTAAATCGCTCTGATGAAATGTGGGTTTGGACAGATGTCAGGGTAGATATTTTACATAGGCTCACTTTATAAAACAGTGTCTGTATGTATCTACTGCTGTGCGCATGACTGTTAAGTAAACCAAAAACACCGCTTTCATAAAGTAGCAAAGAGATTAGTCACTTGCTATGTGTACACAGAGGTGGCTAATGATAGCTTTACTGAATTCATTAATAGACGCGGTAAATTTCAATCAAATAAGGAAATTCTCTAAAAAAATGCCCATACATATAAGCTTGTTCTCGTAGTACGGCCATACGTAACATACGGCCACGTAATTAAATGCGCAGTCCATTTAAAAAGATTGCGTCCGGTTACCGGCTATGCGACCTTCGGTACTAAGGCGTTTTCTGCAATAAAAAAAAAATAGAAAAAAAAAAGTCGTTCAATAGATTCTCTTTTTTGGAACAAGGCCCAACTTTTTTAACCCGCCGCATCCCTTCACGGTTATTATTTACTGTATTATTCCCAGATGACGAATTGATATTCCTCTGCTTCGAATGAACAATACGTCCCGGGCCACGCACTTTTTCAAATTTTTGTGCAGCCCTTTTTGTGCCTCTTCTTGGACCACTGGCGCCATGGTAAGTTTTTTTTTCTTCATATTAGCACTCATTACTATAGGCGAAGAATTTTGAGTACAAGTACGCTTGACTGCGTCGCAGACCACAGTATCGGATCTCCAGCCATGTAATTTGCTGCCATCACCACTTTTCAAGAATGAGACACATCCCTAATTAGAACTATGATCTGGAGTAGTTGCCGGTGACGACGCTTTATCGAAAGCTTCTTTTCCGCTCCCTTTTTCATTTGATAACGTTTTCCCTATAGCGAATGTGAATGCATAAACGCATGACCGTGTGGGCAAGCGGAAACGGAATAAGGAAACATGGCCGCGTCCCATACGTTTTGTCCTAACTTTTTAAATAGGTTGTCTGCACTTGTCCGCCAAGAGAAAGACAAAGGCCAAAAATCTACTGCAAGATTATGAGTGCGTGTTTTTTGTAGATATATACTTTATAAGCCGTACAGTAAGGCTTCAACCCGCTCAACTACTTTTTGCCTTAGACAAGAAAAGCATTTCATCTTGCAATTCACCCTGTGCAGCTGAAGTACTATCGCGCTTACTTTGGGAGGACCTGTCAGTGAAGTCTAGGTTATATATATATATATGCATGGCACATTTATTCTACCAACAAGAGTATCCGTAATACGGGCAGACGACTAAGAAATAACTAAACAATTTCAAACTATGCTATCGCGTTTTCTGTGCGTCCCTAATTTTATACTCGAACAACAGTTAGCTAGGGATCTTTGATCATCGGCGTTGTCATCTTTTTTATCATTGTTGTATAATTCGAATCAATATGGTGATGTACGATAGAAGCTGTGCTAATGATTATCAACCAATTGAGATGTAACAGACTGCCGAATCTGTGGCAGCAGCAGCAGCAGCAGCAGCGGGCGAAGTGGCTCCTTAAACGGTCCTATAAAGATACGTTTCCGTCTGATAATAGCTTTTTCAAGATCGCGTTTTCTCCATAGCTGACTGTGTGCGCGTGTATACGACAGTGTACATAAAACTGTACACGGAACATACGCGAGCTTTGCCTCTAAACTTCTTGCACTTCTATAATTTCTAACCTTCCCTGTTACGTTGAAAAAGGTACCGTAAAATGGGGCGGCATATCTAATGTTCGCCCATTTTTCACCCTTCTTAACCCTCACATTTGAAGACAATGTATACTTTGGATCAAATGCAGTATGGACTTATATGCTGACGCTTGTGACTCACACTGGTACGCTAGTTATGTTTGCAGATGTTCAAAAGGGAACACGTGTAGGGAGGATGTCGAGGAACGAATTGCTTGAGAAACGGTATATTCTGGAAGTGCACAGGAACTTGCGAAATTGTAAGGACGCTGGAGTCTCTAGGGAGAAACTGCTAGATATCACAACGGAGAGATAGTCTGCTGACAGAATGAGAAGACCCTGTGCGGGTTTGTTTCCTATCGATACATTAGAGCATACGTTCGTTCATAGAGAAAGTTCGTTTGGAAGATAATGGAGTTCCACTAGCGATGGTGACGCATTTATCCATCGCTTCTGTGAGACTTCCACCGTTTTTGCTGCGGATTCTGCCACCGCTGGTGCTACCCCCCACTGTGTTCACTGTTAGCGTTACTGAGCCACCCGTTTTATTATCATAGATATCTCCGGTCGACCGTAGAAAATTAATCGCCCACAAAGCTAGCCAGTCGCCCTGCGGACTGCCATATGCGCAGACCCCCATGCGGTCTTTTGGAGAGGCGAAGCGGAAAGCGGCTTTCTTTGTTTTTTTATACCCATGGGTTGAACTTTGAATTGGGAATTGAACAAAAGATGGGACATTCCGTAGCAAGTATGAAAATGTCTGCATTTACAATAGCAATAAGCGCAATAACGAGAAGTGAAAAGGAGACAAAAGACGGTTGTGAAAATAACTAAATACATAATGCGTGTGTGTTGAAATGGGAACCTGCACAAGCAAGGCTTGTGATAATACCTGTACTTGGCAAGGCTTTCCAAATTACCGATAACGTCATGCTGGAAACGTTCTGAGACTACTACATAAGAATAGGAAATTCATTGTATATAACTTGAACTTTAATTAAGAAGTGACCTAATCTACTGTCAAAAAAACACATGCACAACAACTGTAAAATAATAGTTTAGTTTTTTTTTTTAAATGGAACAGACTTTTGTCAAGTTAAATCAGATGACTATATTTAAACGATGGTTAAACAGTTATCTACAAGTTAAGTATGTATCCTAGAAGTTACTGGCGCTGTCAAACCATAATAACCAAGCAGTGAGTAAAAATTTTCTATGGGCATTAAAAAAAACTGTTGCCAGGAATTGAAAGCAGGCCTAAGTAAACAAACTTTTTGCTAAATCGGAATGAGCTATTATAAAATGAGAGCTCTTTGCTGGAAACGTCAAGATAGCGCTCTTTCGTGTGGCCAGGTTGTTTTACTGAACACAAATATAACGAAATGCACGAGGGGCTGTATTGCACAACACAATATACGTTATTGAGCAGGTCGGATAAATATAGAAGGCTTGGCATTTTGGTCTCAAAGCAAGCCTCGCATCATGGACCTGATAAGGGACTCTCCACTGAAACACTACAACCGTCGTTCACACGTTTAAACTCATTGCTGATTGTTGTACAATCAGTGCCATACCAGTTAAGGCCTATTAAATACTGTGTAATGCCTAGTAAATCTAGTCTTTATTGCTTAATTTAGCACCGGAACAATCCGTTTTGCAGGGCCATTAACCTGTTCTGACGGTTCTTTGACACGTGTCAAAATGAAGCATAGGCATATTGAATGAATTCTGGATGTCCTGTGGAAACATAAACAGGGTTGATAGATTTGAGAATATATTATACAAAATGAACATGTTATACATATATCTATGCTTTGATTGAAGATCAACGAAGACCAAAAAATAAGTACCATATCGATGTGGAAATGGCATTCCTGTGATATACGTACGTTTTTAATACACTAACATGAATCACGTAGTAACAATTTTTTTTTTCTGTAGAAACTGCCTCCCGATTTTCTAACAGGCCACCCAGCTGACCTCGTTATCAAGGTGAAACATGTAATATTTCTGTTAAAACAATCTATGTACTCCGATTGCCCCGAATGACAGTTAATATAGTCTTCCTGAGTTAGCTCAGCTAGCTCGACCGTTGGGAGATCATGAAAAAATTAAATTAATGTATCTGTTATTATCAATTAAGGCGAATCGGTGTCGTTGTCTGCTTGTGAACGCAGATGCTCCATTTGGCGTGTATTGCACCATTTCGTCGTCATGTGTCTTCTTAGCATCGACGCCCAAAACGATCAAACACCATCTACTATGATTAGTAATGCACAGGCAGCAATTTAAAGGCTTGTTTAAAATTTTGCGAGGTTGCAAAATCTTCATAGTTACCAAACCATTATATTTTCATCCGAGTAGCCCATCCGCGTATCCGTCTCGTTTATGGAATAGCCCGTGTCTCGTAAGTTCATAATATTCAGAAGCTAATTCTGCATATGCTTAAAAGTGTAAACACGCCTACAATTATTGCTACGTTATATTTTTTGCCATTATAACTTGTTAGCTAATGTGGAATCGTATGCGGAACTGTAGTTCGTTTTTAGAAACACTAAATCTGCTCAGTATCAGAGAAGATGGACGTTAGATTGATGGCTCTTATTCATCAGAAATAAACGACCTATGAGAAATAACGATCTGGCGGTCCTTCAGCTCGCGTTAGTCCAACGATGAACGCACACTGGGATCTTTCTAAGGATTACAATGTGTGGCCTGGTAGCACGGAGCACCCCTGGCCCAGCCCTCAGATCTTATCCTTCACCGTCTCTGCTCGCTGCTGGTAAGTGGAATCATTCGTCGCAGATTATGTAAATTTCACTTGTGTGTAAATCCAATACGTTCGTGAGCTGCATGATTTAGGCCAGCGATGCAGGTAAAATTTAATTCTTCGCCGTTTGGGCGTAATTCTTGATAATGACGACATTTGTTAGGTTGGCCGTTCTATAAGCAGCAGGACATGGTAGAGACGGCGTTGTAAGACTCAACAACGTTTAACGTCATTTAAACGTTTGAAAACTTCAACGGTTACGCCGTATTCGTATTAGACGATGATATATTTGGTGAGTACGGTTTTTGCATACAATGCTGGTCTTGCTAAATATATAGTTTGTGTCTTACTGTTACTCAGAACCATCTTTATCTGCTTGATGCTGTAAACAAGTACGGAGTTTTTTATTGTTATTTTGTCATAAGGGGAACTGAATTTTGCGTAAACATTATCATTTAATAGTTCCGAAATGTCCATATTCTGAGTTTAAATAACATGTACATATATAGGATAGCATCATATGGGGCTATATCGGATAGCTAAATATTTTTTTACATTTTATCGAACTTTTTTAAACGATATAGAAGCAAATAACAAGATTATTTTTCTACTTCAGGCAAACTGAAAGTAAGTTATGTGTTGTAAGAGCCCTTATACTGAGTTATATTACAGTTATATTACGAATGAGCCAGGGCGAAAAGGAATTACACAGGCCACTACGTTTCACGCGTATGTGTTACTTTACAAGGAAATTAAGGGAGCTAAGTGGCTTCAGATTGTAAGTCGGTTTAAGTTAAAAATACAGATATGTATATATATATATATATATATGTTAAACGATGGTACCTTGTTTTCGCATTCGTTTTACCACGTATAGTTGTTATCAACAACGCGTTACATATAATTGTTTTTAGGGGAAGGTAAGTTTGACAACTTTACTGACATGCTGTATCGACCGGATGGAGCAGTATTGTCAACACATACACCACATTGCGGATAACCATGATTGTAGCTCAAAATTCACTGAGGCTCATTATTTATGCCAGAATCACGCATAACTACATTAGTTATACCAGTTTTAGTGTAGCTTGACAAGTTGCCGGAAAGGCCCGGTGAGACTTGTTACCCTCGTACGCTTCTTTCATGTCCCTTAGGAAAGCCTCAAAAGTATCGGTAGTCCCAGTCGGTCCCTCAGGAAGCTTTTCTCCTAGATGAAGATATGAAATTCTTTCTTCTATCGTCGTCTATGGGCATAGTAGGCCAGTGGACGATTAAATCAGGCCTCCGTTCCTGAAAATTTTTTAAAGAAGCTTTATTGGATGGTGCTCACGCAGCTAGCATAGCTTTGAACGTCGCCTGGCTGGCTCATGGCCAGCCCAAACCATACCCTACGCGAATCTGGAATTAACATAAAGTTACATAAAACAGTCAACACAACAGCTTCCTTCAGGAGCCAATTGTCAGGCACAATATTATCTAGCTCCTACAGGTCAAACGGAAAAATTAGCGGCACATGACAACTTCCGCGGCCAGACGTGCCGCGTCCATCGTTCATAGCCTGCGTCAAAGCGTCTTCTACGAATCGATTTGTGCTATCCTCACCCACAGTTCACACTAAGTATTGTTGTCGATTTTTCGATTAAATATATATACAGACGTTTTGGAAGTCTCACAAAGGCATTCATCTTAAACTGGTGTTACTGGACCAAAGTTCTTGCAAGAAGCATGTAAATAAATTTAGCGTTTTTTCGCGGAGCGAGCGAATCCCTACCGAGATAATGAACTTTTAAGATTGCCTGGGTCGACAGTGCACCTCATTGGAAATGAGCGTACGGTTGCAGAATAAGCAGAAGCTGACTTCAATCTGCACAACGGAAAGCCCATGACATAGAAAAACAGTGCTGACCCAAAAGTTGTCGCCATCTAAATGGACGTATGTGACCATCATTCGGGATCAGCCTGTTCGTTAGTGAAGCAATTTAAATCCGACGACGGCAGCCATGTTACGGCCTGTTCGACAAATACACTGGACACGTTATAAAAACCAGGCAGATCCTCTCCGAGGAAAGTAAAGCCAAAATATTTGATCGCTGTCGTTTGCTCCTCAGTTCTCTCAGGAGTAAAACATCAGGCCGTTTTCTATTCCTCCCCAGCCAAAAAAAAATTATTTTCGATGCCAAAATTAACCGCAAAGATGACTACTAATTTGCTTATCCAACGTGCCTTTTGCAGGTCAAATAAAATTTATAGCCAGCAATTATGCTCTAAGCGTGCTATCCAATAAAAAAAATGAATGAAGCGTCTTTTGCGAACTGTCACGCAGTGGGTCACGTATTTGAACTTCGCTGGCATTGTCTTCCAGCAACATGATTGAGTACGTCCACCCCACGGTTTTACTATATCATAATCTTTTATTTCGAAGGTCTAAACGATAAGCCAGTGATAGAGCTTCATGCTTATAAGCATACTGGGATTATCCTCAGACACGCTTAAAGCATGTGATGATAATCGTAGCCAAAATAATTAATCTTAGGCCTCCAAAATCGAAATATGTAGATTTTTCGAGTCTAAATTTTCCTTCAACGCGTACTCTTTTCTCTATACCTAGATCTTTTAGAAATCCCCCATGTAGATCTAGAAACGATTTAAGGTAAGATTTCGCAGTGTTAATTTTCTTATATATAATAAGAATGTAATATATATTCTTTCCCTTCGTATAGCACAATGCATACTGACTGAGCTTAAAATCAGTAAAACTAGGCTAAATAAAGCGTTACACTGCACATACGTAGATTGCTAAGGTCACATGGATATCGCATTCAAGGTCTTATCTCCCCACCCCCCTCTTTCTGTTCTCCTATTTTGTTTCCATAGGCGCGTTACTTTGTGCACAACTAATTGTAAGATACAGTGTCTTCTCTACCAGCATCTCCTTCGATGGCATGTGACATGACTACATAGGTGCGCGACCTCAGTTACCCGCCTACGTCAAAAAGAGAACATACATACTGCCGGCATGCAGTCTTCGCCCCTAGCTCTATGGCCTGTCTAAACCATTTCGGTCATCTCTTTGTCTATCTTGCACCGTCACGCGCTTTCTTCTACCTTTCTTTGCGAAACCGGCCAAGACCCCCCGAGAACGCTTTCAACATCCATCTCAGAGATGGTCGTTAGTTATTCTCCACGACTTGGGGGTTGTTTCCTGCCGACGGACGTATCATCAGCTTCACTTGCCAGCTTGGCTTTGCATCCCTTAGCGACTCTTCTCACCCTTACATCTACACACCGGTGTCGTCAGCAGCACCATGAACTCCACCGCGATCGTCGTTACCCCTAGGTTCTTCCTCTAGCTTCTCTGCACCAGGCAGGCGTACCATCAGCACATGGCGGTACCGCCCATTCGTAGCTCGGCTAAGTCTCCCAAACGGTGTTTCTCGCATTTGCGTCTACTCTCCACCTTGGTTCGTTATCGTCTTTTTCTTATTCAACTAAACTAGTTCCTTTCGAGTCTTATCTCAAAGCACCTCTATGCAGCCATAGTTGTTGGTCGTACCTTCTGTACTTTGAGTACTCCTGGCCCCGTTCGTTCCGTGGCTCGTGTGTCCTCCTGGCGATTTCTGTTTTCTACCCATGCCTCCATCGGCTGCTTCAGCCATTCCCCCATACAGAATCTCCTCTGTCAGTAATTCTCTCTGATGCGTCCAAAGCCGGCGATGGCCTGCTGGCTACCTAGACCGCACTTCCTCATATTCTCAGCTTCTCTCTAAGTCTGTACCAGCTTTTTGACTGTAGGTGCTATACTTCCCACAGGACTATGTGTGGTAGCCAAGCATGGGTCGAGTCTTACTAGCGCACTGACTAGTCGATTTTGACCCGAATCCGTCAGAATTGGGCATCAGAACCAGGATCAACGACGGCTAAAGGAACCAATAAAAACCCGAGACAGAACATGACAGAAAAACACGAGCATGAAAGTGCAGAAGCTGTCTAAGAGACAACATCATGGACAGCGACATAGGAGAAGGAAGGACCACTACGATACGATTTCAATACCGGGTACTGCCAGAAAAGTCTACTATAGTACGCCAGTCAGTTAGCTGGCTCTTGGTGGCTGCCTTGCTTCCATGCAGGCTAAAGATGCCTCTTACCTACCTTCGTTTACGCTCACTCGGATATTAGGGCTGCAGCTTCCCGCCTCGGATAAGCAAGCGAAGTTGCTAGAGAAACACAATTTTCTCTCCTGAGGGGGAAGAGCTCAACGAAGGAGTTAGGCACGGGGATAGAAGTGAGTGCTGTTCTTGACGGTGAAACTGAATGAGAGATACACTGTGAGCGAACGAAAGCAGAAAAAAACGATAGTAAAGTAAGCGTCAGTTTCGAAGACCGACGTCTGTCGTTACCGCCAACATCGTCGAGGCCGCTTTTGCCGTACTTCACAGAAGTTTTGTTCCTTCTGCTGCTCTCGCAATGTAAGCCGGCTTCTTCTTTCCTTCGTGGCGCCCCACGATTTAAAGCGTCAGCAAGCATACGGGTGACAGCCAACACTCCGCGACTTGCTTGGCCGTTTTGTCGCTAAACCCTATATAGGCCTATCTTCCTTCGCTGTTAGCAGTTTGGCTGCTACTGCCTCTAGTGAAAAAGACCTCCTTGTTACCCTGCCGGTATCCGTCTTGTCCTTATCTACTAGGACCAGACACCGGAGACGGCCGCCCTGGACGAGAACGATGATGAGCGCACTCAGGCCGACACATGCGGGCGCTCACAGAGACAGGTGGATAAGCGGGAAAAAGGCACTAATGCAAGGGAGTGATGCATGCTCAGAGCGTTTGTCCGCTGCGCCGGAACGCGTCTTCTGGCAGACACGTATAATAGGACCACTTACTTAGTGATAGTTGACAACGAATACATATAATGTTACCGGGTCGCGGCAAGAGGTTGGGACTTGCAAGACTGTTGTTGATGGCAGTGATCGTGATAATGCTGGTGATGATGCTGTTATTGTTGTTCCCTATCTTGCTGCGATGGCCGTCGTACTACACACACGCCCACACAAACACCCACACACAGGTAAATGTTGTCACATTCTGGTGCATATAAGCGGTCGTATTGAAACGGGTGACGTGTTTGTTTATTAATCTTTAGGTACATTGGATGATTGCTGGTCTAGATTCGAAACCATCGTATTGCTGGAAAGGATTGCCAGTTGTCTGTGCCAGCGATGATCAACAGCGGCCGTAGAATCGGGCTAGGTAAAACTAGGAATATCTGTTGGGTACATATGAGTGGATGTGCTCCATACATGGTGACATCTCCTACGACGCTACCTCGCATAAGCGGGGAAGCGTAACCTGCTAAGGCAATATAGGCTGCGCTAGTGGACACAGGGTCAAGCTTTGTGCCATAAGCAGCCAGATTGTTTGATATGTGCGAGAACTGGGGTAGGCGAGTAAACAAGTATCTAGTCGTGCCTCTCTACCCAGTACATGAATAATCTGCTTGTTGAAGAGTGCTACCTAGGTTAGTGTTTTCCTACATTAGCACTTTCTCCATTAATAATACGCGAGAAAGCGCAGTAACGACTAGCACGTGCGTCGACGCTGTACAGGCGTCTCATTGTATGAACGTTGCGTCCATTTCCTATCATGACATTTAGTACGCAATGACTGAAATCTGTCGCCTGACTTTGTGTGTGTTTATATAGGACACATGTTTATTCTTCAAAGCTCACAATGCACATAGCCGTGTAGCGTAGAGGCGTAGCTGACTCTGCCACCGCCAATTTGTTATATGGGGTCTGCGCTGCTTTACAGACCTGTTGGGAACTAAGGGCTTTTGTAGAAAATCAAATCAAATCGAATCGTCTAATGGTCAATTTTCAAATCAGCCATTTTCTTGATGGCTGCATCGGGGGGTCAACATATACGATGCCTACGTATCAAAGTAACTCAGTTGTCTGCATCGTGAGCAGTCACTCCACCCTCAATAGGTTTTGGCTTCCACGGATTTGAATTCGAGCGGCTGGACTGGTGGGCATTGGTGTATCTTTCTTCCTATTTCGGACATGTGGCAAGCAGAATCAGAAATTAGTTTTCTATATCGTCGTTTTAAGTAGGTTTCCGTTGTATACATAATGACTAACTCTACATATCGGCTAGAACGTATGGTAAACGAAAGGTGCAAGGGCAAAAACAGTAACCCTATGCTCGAAGGGAAAAATCTGGAATCGGTACACAAACATTGGTGCTGATAAAAAGTGTATATTTTGAAATTGTCGCATTGGACTGCACGGCACGGCACATGTAAGCGTAAGCGTATGACATAAGGTACATATGGTCAATGCCCGTTCTGTGTGAACCAGTTCGTATAGGAACCATTGTTAGGTGTATACTACCAAAGAAGGCTATATATATATATGTAGATCTCCGGATCATCTGTTCGTCTGTGACAGTACCGATTTCGAAAGCGGTGAAATGCTAATCCGTATCCTCTGAAGTCGAATGGGAATTCGGGCAAGAGACCAGAATCTCAACCGGTACAGGTGCAACACGCAGTGGGCGTTCGTAATAGTCTGAGCATATGAAAAATAGCACATAGTAATAACTGTGCAGAAGACAAAACCATCCCCCTATCGTCTCAGAATGAAACAATCGTCACCTTTCACATATCCTGTATTCGTTTTAGCAATTGCTAGCAGTTTGACTATCGATTATATCGAACGAGCCAATATTATTCCTGTTCACTCGAAATTTGCCGTTCCGGAATTGCGGTCGAAACAACCGCGAGTGGTTTCTAGAAGAGATTTTCACTGGACTTTGCTACGGTATACACCGAACGGTGCTGCCATGCCTATTTTCTTAGGCTGCATCGTTTCGTCGCGATTCATCCGCTCGGCAAATAGTCGTAGCTTTGGCTTAGGCACAACGTTCTGTATCCGCTCTGTATCAAGTCGTGTCGAGAGGCGTAGTTATGAAGGTTAGCTTCGTCTAAAACGTATCCATCTCTATGGAAGTACCACAACGATTATTTTCGTATTTCGAATAACACTGGTTAGATAAGCATCGCGTGTGTTATTTGGAAGGAGGACTAATCCGGTTTCCATTGAAACATCTCGATTTTACTGGAATCAATCAAATGCATGCCAGTTGCTCGGGGCTAACACGGGTAGCACGTCACCTAGCCAGGTGATGTTAAATTGTGTATAGTTAGAAAGTTCGAGGGCATTTGGAAAGCCGCGGAAACCTACTAATAATTGACATGCGGGCTATATTTTCGTTATCCATCAAATCGATGATAGATGAATGGACCCTATCCGCTGTATCATTACCGTGGTGGCCTAGTACTTAACGTCGCTGTTACTCGTTTGCTCTGGCGCTGATTTATCCTCCCAATAAATTCTAACTCAGATATTTTTATCTGACGCTTGGATCTGTTCTGGGTCTGTGTCGATAAAACTTAGACTTCCGCTGATATTGTGTTAGCCACTGGTTCATAAAGGGTCTTTATTCAAAGGTCGATTCTTTGAAGTAATTACGGTGGCTTAGCTAACTGTTTGCATACTTGTCTCGATAATTGAGCAAAAAGTGATATTAAAAAAAGCATATTTTTTTAATGAGTAGTAAGGACATGGGTCTGCAAATGTAATCGGCGGCATTATCGCTTTAAAGCCATGTCAAAGTGTTCATCTACAAACCAAGGTGTCGATTAGAACATTCATTTCATGACGCAGTGGCGCATTTCGCTTTGGAATGAATAGACCAGCTAGTTCTTGCGTTTAAGTTTTACTTTTCTCATTCAGTGTGATTTATAACAGAAGCACAAAGAGGCGTATTCGAAAATTTATATTTCGGTAGTGTGATGAAGGCAAATGTAGATAAGTAAGGCCGGCAAAAAGGTTCATCATTCAATGGCTTAAGGCAAAAGAAATGTAGGGAAACTTGCCCGCTTTGAAAATGGCCCGCTTCGAGTTCGAGCAATGCAAAAAGGTCTGTAATCGTGGACGAGAGGTCTATGATCATGGAAGTTATCATGAATCGAAGAATAGGAAAAACAAAATGCAAAAGCGATAGTCAGTTGGTCTATGTTTATTATGTAAGCGTGCGGTTGAACGTAAGAAGCGTCATTTTGGTATCGATGTCACACTTTACAGGCGATGCCCTTGAATTTTGTCGTCTATTATTATTGTCGGTTTAATTTTTTAACGGAAATTAACGATGTTTTATTGAAAAATGTATTCTTTTTAGCTAATATTATCTGCTTTTTCACAAGATAAATATGTCTACAATTTTGAGGTCATCGAATTTGAATATTACATGTTACAGAAATTAATAGTTTACAATTTAACCCGCTTAACACCTCTGGCCGTAGGAGGGTCAACATTAACAATTGTTATTATTATTGCCTTTCTATCAGACTCAATTTAACCTAAAAGTGACCCCGATTATATACCTTTTCTTTCTTAGTCTACCCTATGCCTATGTAATAATAGTAAAAATAGTATTAATAACAGTAGTAACTATTGTGTATTCTTAGAGAATAGTTTAAAGCACAACATAAGCGTAGCCTCAGTTACTCGAAATGCGACCCTGCACCCATCTGCTATTGCATATAGGACACTTCTATCTCCTAGTGATCTGGGGCACATTTCACACATCTGCTGCCATCGTCTCACACACTTTACTTGTCTAACGGGACACTATCTCCATTAACTTCTCTTCTTGCTCATGTAGATGGCAAGGGCACGTTTCGCTGTATACCAATAATTCACCCCAAATCACACGTACATTTGCACACTTCCGACCGCTCTCGTGTCATAATCCCAAACCGTTCCGTCTAGTACCGTAACCACCTTCTCTCAAGGGATTCTTTTACTTCTCCTTGGTTTCCAATCGCAATCATGCAGCGCCGCTTTTACCCCATCCAGCCTCAATCCTGCCCCTGGCTCTTTCCCTCATATGATTTTACAGCAGGTAGTACGCTTTAATGTGTGTATCTTAAGACGTCGCCGTAAAGGGGTGCGACGGGGAACTCAGTTCGTATTTCTTGAAATAGCTATTGCTGCATCCCAAAGCGCCATACGAGAGGAAAACGTGCATTCAATTTAAAACTGGCTGGCGTCGGCATCGTCACAGAATTAAACGTCATTTAAAATAGTTCACTAGCAAACGCGGGGGCAGAGCGTAACGTCGCGGAGGCTGGAGAAGAAACTTCTCGAAAGGTTTCATTTCCGCTCGGTGGCCCTCAGAGTGTCTTTTAGCATGAGGAATCACTCCTCCATGGCGCACTCCTCGTGGCCACTGCAGCAGGCTTGCGGTGGAAACAAGCCAACAAGATTGCGGCCTGTCGTGGGGAAAGTTGCTTTAACGTAAAGCGTAATCCGACCAGTCCATGGTCCCGAGCACTGTATCTTTGAAAGACTGCCCTGAACTACCTAGGACCAGTTAAAAACGAAGAAGCCTTGCCAGCTGGCATTTCGTTCAACTGAGGCTAGTAACAGGGTCTCATGGGCAAATGGACGGAATGTACCCGTCTCGCCTGTTGCTTAATATTCATTCAGCTTCTCAATTGCACTGGGCCTTCGTCTTTAACGCCGCCCTCTTCGTTTCAAGGAGCAACCAGCTAGCCGCGAAGTTTATCGAAGCCGGGGCGTTGTGAAATGGCCAATGCGTCGAGCCGACTCTTGCTGCTGACACACTGCGAACCCTTGGGGAGTTTCCCCCGAATCGGTCATACGGCTTGACTTCTGGCTGTGCAGGCTTCCCTCTACGGTGAAGTTTGCGAAGCCTCCGCATAAGCTCGCTGTCCCGATCCGTGAAGTCCAACGACGTTACTGCCAATACACGGTGAAACAGCGCTCATACAGAGCGGGTAGAGAACGCTAAAGTTAAAACGCAAAAGAATCAAACAAGCCGATCGCTTACAGTGGTCTGCAATAGTACCAATTACTCATAGTAGACTACGCATCCTTGTTGAGCCAAAGTCCGGAATCTCTTACTAGAGCTATCGCACCATGTGCTTGAACAAACTAAGAGGGATCGATCAAAAATGACAAGGACGACCAGTGCTACAAGCAGTAAGATCATACTTCTTATTTTAAATCGGCTGTTTCTTCAGCTAGCTGCGTGGGCTCATCTCTAGTGTGCCATGCAGGCAAATAGATGAGCTTTCTTTAAATTGAGAGATTCGTGCAGGTTTGCATATTGACCTTCAAACAATCATAACGCATTATATCACAATTATATACATGTATGTATACACATGACTGACTCATTTCTAACATTTCATTCATGAAGAAAACACAAGATGGTATTAATTTTAGCTAAGACTTTGATCGCTTTATTATTGGTCGATGTAACGTATACTAGAACAGTAAGAACAAGAACCTGCAGTTTGTTAATCGTGTGTGTCACTATGGGAATCGCAAGCCTAACCACTGCTGATTTTCAGGGCCACAAATCGTGCGCGATACAATAGGCGCTTTAACTTGCATGGCTGGCCTATTTATGTTCTATGAATTAAGCGCCAGGTAGACCTTACTGTTCCAGTTTCATCGACTGTCCTGAAATCTATATATATATATACACACGTAGTACACCTGATATGCCCTTCCGTATATTTCATTTCGAGATGAACTGGTCTGGATTAATGAAATGCATTTTTTTTATAAAATATTATATAATATGACATTTAGTAGTTATGTGTGTTTGGCAGAAGAATATTAAAAAAATTATTTTGAATTTATGTGTATTTTCTCAAAATCGAATTTAAGTATCTGCAGAAAGTTATGTTAATGAGTTCGTTTTCTTAAACCTAGATTACCTGCCTTATGGGGCACTCCACAAAATACACATTATATCATCAGTTTTTTTCGAGATTTATTAATTCTCCAGGATTATATTAAGTTCAAGGTCTCATTTTAACAGCCACCAAAAGGTAAGCAGACAATAGATTTGAAGTTATCAAAATTCATGACAAAATTTTTCGTAGTTAGACATAAT
>NW_019215163.1:0-23587 GCF_002532875.2 Varroa jacobsoni | reverse complement strand
CACCAAGAGGATGGTGAAAGTTCTTCAACATGGGTGCATGTCTTCAGTATGCCTTTGAGTTAAGTGCGTATACGGGAACACATCAGTCGATGACTTTAGACTTTTGGAAGACAACGTCTATAAATAAGCATACACAATAGAGAGCAACAAAAATGCCAAGTGAATACCATTCATCATGGTAAGTGGAGATCAATGTACTAAGTTTGCATATTTCTAATTACATAGAAATGAAGTAAGCGCTATGTCTTATTTAAAGCATATAATTGCTAGCTGAATCCTGTCAAAAGACGCATCAATGCATAACTTACCCAGGGAAAATAGTACAATTTAAAATAAACTTTAACAGTCACGATTTAAGCCTATCTGTCCTTTAGCTTAAAGACATAACCCTTCAAATAATGTGTCTTCTCTCCTAGTAACTGATCCTTTCCTTATTCCATTGTATAGTGGATTGTTAGAGATGGTACCTTCCCTTGCCTAGTTGACACATCTTCAGTTCTAGTATTAACCTGAACATAGGCCATTTTTACTTTTACGCGGAAACACACGAGGCTAAATGGTCCGCTGGGGTATATATGACCGACTTCGCAGATACGCTATTCCACGAAAGTAAAATTTTGTCGATTCAATTCAGACGGAATTGAACAGCTAGGACATCTTTTAGACTTTGGTTTTCAATCGGAAATGTCTGATATCTTAAGGAAATCGTGCAGTTCTATGCAGTCTTTAATAAGGCCTGGGTCAACGAAATTTCCCCAAAATTTCATAATTTTGTAGTAGTTTTTTCAGCATACTCCGCAATACTCAGGAAAAAATAATAGTTCAGTTATTGAAAATTATAATTTACAATACAATCAAGTTGCCTGGCTTATTCTTCTGTAGCACAGCTCATCTTTTACCGCACATTTAAACAATTTTTTTTTAGTAAAAGCAACGTGTGAACAAACGTGCGATTTTAATGAACCGTTTCCCCCTTTACTGATCAGCCATACACATAGAACCCACAATAACGTACTACAATTAAAATAAATAACTTACTCGTACTATTCGAAGCAAAATATGACAAAATGGTGTCTTTATTCATTTAGCAAATCATAAGACGAGTACGCGTAGGTCATATGATATACCATACACATCATATGGTTGGTCATCCTGCAAATATTATTACACGGACGTTTTTCCGTTCGAGCAGATGTATACGGCTGTGGTTTCTTTCTGCAAAAATCAACGTAACAATTCACTCTTACAAATGCATGCCACTGTTCACCGCTATTTACAATGCAATTTTTATCTACAGCTGACAGGAGCGCGGACGTTGTCTGCGCGTGGATGCGCGATAAACTAGATCCATTAATGTGTAATCTGTCTTTCTATGTAAGTTACTAGAATTAAAAAACTTTGTGTCACTCTGTTGTAAAGCTGTTCCCTCTGCACTTTATGCACGGAGCTCTTTATACAAAAAAATCCTCAGTTATTTAGTATGTCGTAGGCTAGCGCGTTTCCGGGACAATGAATCCACTAATGATAGCTAGGCTGTTTAGTGGCCGGTGGAGCGATCCACCACCTTGTTTACTACCAGCACACAGCTGTTTCGCAGCGAATCAGTTTTTCCTGCCGCAGGCATAAGGCCGAACTGAAGTGTTCTATGCCTGGCTCTACGTACAGACGATCAAAGCAATGATCCGTTCATATAATCGTCTGTGCTGTGCCTGTGTTTGGGATTTGTTCCAACCTGTAAGCACTGCGGGTGTATTGTCTCAAAATACTGAGTGTTATAATAGCCTGTGTGTTTTTTGTACGTGGAAAGCATCGACAGCATAGTAGAATTTCGTCGCAACATACGTGTCTTTGTGTTCTGGACCACGAATATTGTTAGTACTTGACTGTTGTTTCGTTCGACGTCGTCATCATTGATGCTAATGTAAACGTGTCAGCTGCATCCAGCTTCAACGACGCCAACCGATACTAAAATTGACTGCGACGGATTGTGGATCAGTCGGAGTGAGCTTGTCGGTGACGTTTTACGCCTTACGAACATGCGTGACTAGAAACGAATAACTTGTTCGAAAGCCAATGCTGACGTGATCCAGCGCAGAGCGACTGCGATGTGACTTTTATTTTACTGGAACACAAGGGCGACAGAAAAGTTAATTAATTGTAAGGTGAGACAGTTTCCTGTTAGTACACGTCATAGAAGTTGTGATAAGTCCTATTTGTTTGGCTACATCTGGTCTTATATTACCTATAGCGTTTCATTTCAGGCGAATTAGAATGATGATTACCAGTATGGCAAATGTAGGATATTAGAGGGAAGATAATGTTATTGCATCGTGCTGATTGGAGTGGCTTTTCTTTAGGTATAAAAGGATTTTTGTTTAGCTATGAATAATATAGATTAAAATTTTAGACATTCGTCAGTTTTTGCAAACGTTAAATAATAAAACTCGATTATACGGCGATACAATTGTACTACAATGATGCTATATATATGAAAAGAAAAATATCACAGCGTCACGGCATATATCATAGCATTGGTTTTGTTGAAATTTTAGTGTTCGATATCTAATAGGTTATTCTAAAGTGAGCAATTTTTCAGTTGACCATATCATGGTTTTTTAAAGTGTATTTTTTTCGCATGTCGTTGCGGAAGGTGTGTCACCTTGTTTAACTTGCAAATTTTACCTACTAGTGATGATACGGATAGAGGGACTTAGTACGCTACAGTGTTTAAAAAGGTACTACATTTTATATAAATGTTAATGATTACTGATTATTATTATTATTATCACTTTTTACTTTACTTTTTTAATATACGCATGAAAAATTGAGTTGCTTATATACTATGCAGACCGTATACATCGAACGTCTACCAGAAGTTATTAATTAGCGCTAAAGTCAACAGGACCCTTACATTATACATAAAATATCATTTAGTGCATTGTGAGAAACGCTTCTACGCTGTTTTCTTATATAGCCTAAAACATGGTTACCAACAGCTGATTTTTTGTCCAAACAACAAGCATCGACTATAATGCATTTGATGTTTTCTTAAAACGCATTTAAAGCGTACTTAAGTTCTCGAATCTTACAAACCCAATAAACTAGTCGTGGGTAACTGAGCAAAGCTAAGATTAGGCTTTTGCTTTGTCTGTTACGTTAAGACACGTATGCATACCTGCGACGTATTGATTTTCACTTAATGTGTTCGAATTAGTCTAGATTTTGATTGACCGTTTATGCCTAGTGTAGACAGTTGTTACCCGGTGCCTATTCACCATAAAGCGTCGTTCAGTGTTTATTTAGGGCATAAAGAAACTTATCAGTCGCGCTGCAGTTATTTCGGTTAGAGAGTCAAACACTGTAGGTCAGTTGGTAGACGTTAAGTGGAGGTTATGCCATTTTTGTGTTATGGAAAAACTGATCTAAATGTATTCAAGTTTTCTATGAAGGGAAGATATCGATTAAAATCTGGTTTTCTTTTTGATATTCCATTGCCGTCACAGTCAAATACGTCTTAAACCGATAGATATTAATGTTTCTATTAAAATTCTATTGAAACCATGTATGTGGTTGCATTAAGTGCGTTGATGCAGGATACTGTTACATTTCACTTGCAGTGAGCACAACTTTTTTTCAAATGAGCACATTCCATCTTTACGTTCCTTAAAAGAAACTTTGATCGTACAATTGCTAAATAAATACTCATAGTAATTCAGATGAAGTCTAAACACTAGCCCGAAATAAACGATAGTTACCGGCTCACCATACCACAACTACTACTGCGATTTAATTTTAGAAAGTAGACCTCTTTTTTCATGATTGTATTTGTTTGGATAGGCATTCTTTAGTGCTAGTTGAAACTTCAAGAGGTCGTATTGTGTGCCTGTTAATGTTTGACTAACATGAGATTCAATCGGCTCGACGATTTTTAGCTTCTTTGGTATTCGCCGGCCATTATAACTAGATATTTTTATGGAGGAGATTTTATATTTTGGTTATATCTCTGCATTAGAAAAATTGTGGAACCCAATTTAATAAAATGATGCCAGACATTTTCATTCCGTTCCGAGGTAGCTAAAATTATCAAACCTTTTATTTTTCATTTGTTGTTTGAAATATTTGATGTATGTAATTTGCAATGGTAAGTTTTTATATTGTTTTTATCCGATGTCTGTTAAAGAATTTTTAACCAGTTCTCATTGGCGCTTCTTATTTTAACTACGCGCTATTGATATGGGCGATTTCAAATAGAATTCTGCATGGAGCATTCGAGACCGTTACTGCCTTTATAGCTCAGAAATCAATAAACGCGTCAGTGAAAAGAAAAGGTAGATCGTATGACTTTGTGCCCCACTATAACTTATATATATATAATTTACAATAATGACGGTTCTTGTTTGAGTGAGCGAGCATTTGTACTAGGGGAAGCAAGATAATCTTTAGTTAGTAATTTTAAAGTCTTCTTTCTGCTTCTATATTAGTGGGCATAATTTTTTTTTGTTCTTTATTAAAGTGTACAGTGTAACCGGAGCTTTCGGTAACGATTAGCAGTATTGCTTACGGTAAGTGGAAGACACGTAATTATTGAGACAGAAGCAGTCGTAAGGATAGTAATTATGAGTTACAACAGGTGCTAAACAAAATAGCACGGATGTCAGTTCGGGTCCACACTTATACTAAAGAAAACTCAGTGTGCCTTGTATCAGCTACGTTTTTGCAAGGCGTTGTTCTATCGACCGCCAAATACAGCTGTCACTAGTGGATTCGTCGCGCCTGAACAGTAGTACAGATTATGTTGTAAGACTCTCATTTTGTGCCATACTAGATTGTGCATGAAGTACATAAATAATAATATAATAACGCATTAATTATCTAGCTACTCTATGTTTGCTTTGAACTCATTTCATTTGAACGCTAAAATAAGATGTTGCTACTATATAATTGTTTTTCTGGAACTACCACGAATGGCAGCATAACGTTCACTAGGATAGTTAATTTGAGTCTAAAATTCCAGCATTGGAGGATGCTTTTCGAAGCGTTTTAGGTTAACATAGTTTAATAGAAATTATTTATCAGGGACCAGGAGCTTTACTGGCCAAGCCTACACTGATTAATGCCGACTGCAACCATCTGCTTAAAGTTGAGATTGAGGTCAAATCCCGCTTACGTGGCCCCTTCTGTTACTGTGCCAATACCATAAAGAACTTCAACAACAAATACTTTGCCGATTTAGGAATGGCGGGGTAAATAAGTGTGACTATAAATAAGAAAGTCTCACGAGTATTGAGTAATTATTGGTCGAATGACTAAATTACACGAGATCTTATCGCAATATCATGAGCAAAATCTAAGGTTTAAATTAATATTAAATGCCTATCAGTCCATTTATGTATCATATTAAGACAATACAATTTCTTTTCTAATCGAATTTGATGTCGTGAAACAAGTGATTTATGAATCATTATAAAAGCTGCGTTTTCCTCTAACGACAGTCGACTGTTAAATTGTAAACTCGCTCGATTGAACTGTAACACATTGAGAATACGACCCTCATTAAATAGAATGTAGAAGCACAAGTATATAGGTTGTCTCAATCTGAGAGAGAAATTTAAATGTGGCGGTATTTTTTTTTACTGTGCGTTGCCAGTCAAGTTACTCTAACAGTTAAATGATAGGCATTATTGAAAGTGGATCGTTATTCAATACAGCGAAAAAGCTCCTATGGTCAAGCATTAATACAAAGTAGTGAAAGATTATAACAAAATCTTCGAAATGTATCAACTGTGCAAAGAAAAGTCGACATAGTTCAGATGACTGGGTCGATAACCTAAGCCAAACCAAAAGCGCGTATCCATCCATGTCATCCATCCATAACAGAAAACATCACAATTGTTCTGTCAATTGTGATGTTTCTGTTAAAAAGGGAATCTGCAAGTTGGGTAACTAAACAGCAACAACAGGTGAACAGTATGTCTTCCAACAGAATTACCTTTAGCAATGCTCATGTGAATGATTTCGTTAGCATGGAAAATTGTAGCAACTGAAACGATGAAAACCCACATGTTTCATGACAGAAAAATGTATCCCAAACGGGTCAGTGTTTTTTTTTCGGAGACGTACCGGAAATGTACAAGCAGTCGATGTGAGCATGTGCAGATCATAACGATTCAATTTCACGTCTTAAATAAATAATATGAATCCTTAATGACATAAATTACACAGAAGGTTTAGTTATTAGTTAATATCTATCAATTATAATGGAGGAAATTAACTGGTGGCTCCTTCTGCATCAGTTGTTTGAGGCTTTGTTTTAAGGTCTTACTTGAGCACCATTTTAGATAAAATGAGGACCAAACCTGATTCACATCATGTTCTAAACAAGTACATAATTTAACAACGTTTAATATAGCTTTGTGCAACAGAAGTGGCAATTTTTGTAGTCTACAACGTTCGAGATCCATAAAGGAAATAAGTGCTTCAATACCACCCTCCACTTTTGTCACAGGCGCTAATAAACTTTTTTATTGAAAGGTTGACATCAAACAGGTAGATATTACCTATACTTGTAACTATGCGTGTGCGCGCGTGTATTCATGTGAGTGCGTACGTGTTTGCCTGCTTTCCTTGCTTCATAAGTGTGTGTGTGTATGACATGATGGCCGTTGATGCAGAAATAACTGCTCATCAGACCTTTGATTCAAGTTTTTATCCTGAATTATTTCTCCTCGTTTAAGAATCCCTATACAGATTCACTAGACGTTGCCTCTGGCCAGCTCATGTGCAGCCGCCTTTATCTACATCACTATGACAATGGTGACTACGATCTTATATGTCGGAAAAATGCTTATGAAGTGAGCTTCGGGAAACCATGATCTACCGATGAAAGTAAAAAGACGCGAAGGAAATTCGAAAATCAATCCTGTAACGCGTACTTTTCATGCAAACGATAAGCTACATACGTGGGAGCCTTTTTTACTGCAATAACGAAGGACTTCGGGAAAAACATAAAAATGATCGGAACCGGTGCAAAACTTGTTCGTCTGCCTGTGTGATGCTCAAAAGGCTATGGCCAAAGTCCTCCGAAAATCAAGATAAGGCATGACGAGAGTTTTTGGTTCTGTGCACACTCAAAGGAATCACTCGAATCATTGCTATCAGAATCTACAATGCTTTTTCTAGATTTTTGCTGGTTTTTTGTAGCATCTCATTGCAGAAACGGAAAGTGACAAGAGGCTGAAAATTGGCAGTTGTGCTAGCAAATATTTTTGCACATTTTGACATGCGTTTGTTTTCGAGAGCAAGAGTTGTGACGAACCACATAAAGTAAATATCGTAATAAAGTTGGATAGGTTGAAGACTCTCAGTGGATCTCAAGCCAAAGGCTTAGTTTGAAATATTGATTGGTCTCAGGTAATTTTAACTTGCGTAACAAATTACGGAAAAAGCTTAAATCTTTAACATGAACCACGATGATGCCTAAATGGGATAACTCCGCGAGTATTATACCTGAAGAAGTATTCTGCAGGCGGATCTTGAGCTTTTATAAGCGTGGTCGAGGAAGACATTCTTGTCTTCCTCGACCACGCTACCATGGTAGCACGGATCGAAAACTCAATCTGACGACTTGAGGTTTGATCCATGTATTTTTGTGAGGTTCGACTGTTTTTTGCGCAGAGAACGTCCTTGAATTAGGATCAAAGCACATCTAAACATATTAAGATGGCTTGGAAAAGGCCTTAACTTCATAAGGAATTAGATTGTAGCATTTTTGCAAAAAAGTACACGTTTCAAGAAACTTACAGAATGGAGTTTTCGTAGTATGCTTTTGTATATTCCAGCTGACATATTCAGTGTGTTTCAGTGTGCTCAAAATGTGAAAATAGAGAGCAATCAGTATATTTTTTGACTTTTTCAAGGTATCTACGCGATATTGCTGAGATTTCTCATGAAGAAGCGCATATACTAAGGATCAGCTTCCTTCGCGTCATATCGTGTTAAAATTTTATCTGACGTCATTAGATATTTTAGGGTTTTGAATGCAGTTTCACACTAATGAAACATTCTTATTGTCCATTTCTCCTCAAAACATCAGATAAGGGTTTGGAGCTGTTAATTTCTAAAAGTATACTTTGTTTATAATTTCGCAAAATTTAATCGGTATGATTTATTTTGATCAAGTAATGTTGTTGCGGCCGTTGAGGTTAATATCTAGCAAGCGAAATCAGCTCCGTCCTGATAATGTGATAAGTCAACTATTATTTATAACAACGACTCAAGATTTCTAATCGTTTCTCTTTGGCACGTACTTTGACTTCAATATAGATAATATATGGACGAACCATTTCACCGTTGACTGTCATATGAATATTTGCAGGGCAGTAGTTGTTAAAAGACTGGTGTCCAAAACTATTAATGGCCATCGTAGTTTAACGACAATTCCCATGAATAGCGGACGATTTACAATTGCATAGTGGTTTGTATAGAGTGATCATTTATCGTTTGAAAATTATTCATCAACAGTCGTTATAAATATGCCTCTATATATTTACGTCGCCTGAGATTTTATCTTCATCCGTATATTCATCCTTTGGTACGTTGAAGTTGCAGCCATGTCCTATTTTGTTGTCAGATTTACAGGCAAAATTTATTAAATAAAGTGCGTGATAAGCTCCTAAATCTACTATACTATGAACTACATCTTTCTACGGCAGCATTTATTTATATTTTTTAGACATATTTTTATTGAAAACTAGGCCTGAATATTTCGTATTGAAGCATGTAATTATAAACTCGTGCTTAAATTTACTTTGCTGCTCTTCAGCTAACTTCAGCCTGGTAAGTTATAGTAAGAGCATCTTCTATTTCTATTCTTTTGCGTGCACTTACTTGCTGGCCTATTCCGTTGGGTGGCCTATTCTGTTGGGTTAGCGGATCATGTGCTTCGGGGATATGTTCAGTAAGTTCCTTTGTATTTCAGCTGATAAGTTTGGGTGTATTATCAACTAAGATTACTACTTTGTACACTGATAGAAATTAATGAACTGCCTTTTAAAATCTATTACGTTTAAGGAATATATTAGAGGCAGACTCTTAGATCTGATCCGTAGGCAGACATTGTATCTACTTTTTTCGATAGATATTCTTTAATATTTTGTAGGCTGTTGGTTCCAAACGCGATTTTAGCAATAGGGCTTATTCTACTTTATTTCATCATTATATAAACTACGTATTATTTAATCAGTAATTAACACTAAACAGTAGCTTGAAGTGTTTTTCGACAAACAAAAAAGGTTCATCATAAGTCGTGAACATATTCGGTTTCGGTGCATGCATTACTTTTATATGATTGAAATGGCACTCAAGCCTTTCTTTCGTTAATTTTGATTTCGAACGAAGTTGCATTGCAGTGGTCGTTTTCTTAGGTAAATTTTGGTGCAGCTTGTCCTGCTTCACCTTTAATACCGTATTAATACCAATGAACAGCTCTTCGTGTTTGTTATTCTACTTATCAAATAATTGTGATACATCTTTTTACGTATATAGGTGAGGTAAATAGCTTTATGCGTTGTATTATACCACTCTCGAGCACCCATTCCAATGGGCCTCTAGAGCCTACCCTGCATTAAACGCAAACTAGTCAATGGACTTTAAAGCCGCAATTTTCGCTCACAAGTAGCTTTACTGTCACCTCTGTTTTGTTGCTTGCAAATTGGTTCTTTGAGATAAAAAGAAAACTTACGAATCGCTGAGAGGTGATGAACGAGAAACCGCGGATGGTCGACCAATTTTCTTCATGTTCAATTACCGCTGGCCCTGTCATATTTTATTAATTTCCTTATTGGATGTTGCTTGCATTTGCCAGTATAGTTAGTGGTGTTAGCCTATTTGAATTTATGTAAATGAAGTAAGTTACTTAGTAGTATGCATGTTCGATCAACACTCAGATTTTACCAGAACGTTTTGAATCCACTCTCTTTAGTTTAAAACGCTACCTAGAAATTTCATTCTGACCCTGATTGATAAGCGAACGTATATAGAAGGTTTGTTCAATACTAAAAGTATGTGCAAATTCCAATGTTACGTCGTGTTGAACGCAGTTTGATTGTATGCCACATAATTGTTATAAGATTTTGCTGCTTTTTTATCTAAAACCGCTTTGTGAAATGTGTCCGTGCCTCATAATCGATGCTCGTTCGACTACGTTGCTTTTTGTTGAATCCGACCCCATTTTTCTAGCCTTTACGTCTAAGCATTAGACGTTGAAACATTTGAGTGCTGATGTGGACTCCTACGCTGTCCAAATTAAAGATTAAAGAATGGTGTATGCCACTTTTTTAGACTGGTAAAACACAACACAGAAACTAATGCGAAATATCAGCTTTTACCATAGTGAAAATGGAGGAACCTGACAACATTGAGATAGAGTAACCATCGGCAATTGTCGTAGAGTATTTTGAGCCACCACTGGACGGCCCAGTACAGTTTATTCCGCTACTGCCGCTGTAGTCAGCTTTAATGGTTATGGAACGTTTTTGGGACTGTAGAGAAGTTGAAGGAATGGTTACTGGAATTTAAAGCAATACGACATCCATATAATAAGAAAACTATACGAAAGACATGGATCATAATTTTTCTTATGAAATTTTAACTTAGGGTTCCGATTTCACAATCGCATGCAAAGTTCATATCAAAACACGATATCATTTTATTTGTTTGATATTATGTATATCAAACTTGCACCAAATGTTATGCCTAGAGTATAAAAAAACATTTTTTATTGTCTATTTACCAAATGTAGTTAAATTTAGAACATAGACTGTATTTGGAGCACCGTTAGTGTAATGGGTAAAACGTGATAAAAGGTGGTGCTGCTTACGGTCTTGGATTCGAGACACGAACGGTGCGTTTTTTTAATTTTATGTCGTAATGGCACTCTTTCTTTGATGATTTCGTTTGGGCAACCGTAGGTAGATAGACGCCGTCATGCTAAACTAAAACATGTCGTCACGAACCTACTTTTGGAATGGAGGAAATGCGAGAGAAAAGTGATACTGGTAACCAATCCAAGTAACTTATTAATATCTAACAGCATTACTATAACGAACTGTGAGGCATTGATTGTCACAAAATCCGGTCATTAGGCGATTAAAGTATGAAAGGAAACCAAACACCACTCATGCTGTTTCCTAATGTTGCTCCACTATCTTTTTGTTTACCTGTACGTGTTTTAGCTACAAAAAATGGTTTTACAATATTTGCAGTGGTAATAATAACTTGATTGTTTTTCCACAAGCTTATAGTATGGTAAGCAGCTATTTAAGTTCTGGGATGCTCATATTGTCGAACCATGTTCAGTGTGGCAGATTTTCAAATAGCGACGATTTTCTTCCGACGAAGTTCATGCGAATGTCATTTATATCATATGTTTGAAGGTGTCCGTGCTACTTGGTGCGCGAGTAGCGTTATTAGCTCACAACTAGGATAATAAAAAAAATATGGCAAGTCTGTGTAAGCCTTTAGCGGGTGACGCTGCCAGGTTTTAAGCTATTTGCAAAAAGGTGGACTCAAAAACGTACTGCTATCTACTAACGATGCTGTTGATGACTGTGTAGCACCATTTTTTGTATATGATGAGATAAAAAATCTGCTCGGTTCCTGTCTGTCGACTGCGTTTACCCACTCACCCCTCCGAGTACTCCTACGAATTTCTCCTGTTCAATCTCAGTTTCTTCCCTCGATTCTCTTCCATTAACGAATGGCGAGTGCAACTCGCACTGTCAATTCCGAATGAGGAAATGCAGTAATGAATTGAAGATGGGAAATTCATGGGAGCGTAACGACACCGATAATGGTTGATATGCGCGTGATCTGGCGACGTCAGCCGTATCGCACCCTCCCGATATCGGGCGTGCCGCGTTTTGATTATAGATTCTGTATTCTAGACATGGAGTTGGCGCATCGACACAGACTGGGGTCTACAAGCAGCGTCATAGCGTCGAGGTCGTCTGCACTAGGTAATGCGAAGAAAGGTTGTGTTCAGTGATGACTAAACTATCGAACGCCCAGATATGTATTTGTGTGAGCGAGAGAAAGACGAGACTAGTCTTCGCCCAAATGATGACAGATGGGGAGAGGAATCGAGAAAAATGAAAGACGCGATTAATTACATTTTCAGTGTTTTATGCGCTCGCCCCATTCGTTTCAGCATATACAGTATGCTGACGGCAATAATTGATTACAAACATATTGTTGCTTTTATCGGAACAAGTCTGTTAAAGAATTTTACTCATTGTAAATTTACTGCTCAAAGTTACTTATCGAAAACGGGTTATGTCAGAATCGAATGGCTGCCGCTGCTCGACCCAGGTTGCAACGAGCTACACCACGTAGGTGCAACATTTGCCCACTTTCACCTATGAAAACCGAGGCTTATAGACACTATTATTCGGAGTTATTGATTTAATACTTCATTTGATACTAGCGACGTGTGTAATTTATTCAAAGCATAAATTTTTCTCAAGCTGGAAGTTCGACCGCTTGAATAGCTAATACAAAATTCGGCACTTGGGTCTAACTAAAGCAAAATAGAAATCCCTGAGTGCTTTTTGTTTCATGCATTTAGAGTGCGGAGAAAGAAGAGTAATGTTTCCCCTTCATACTAGATGGCGCTGAAACGAGAAACGAATCTCAACCGTCTAGTCCTCGCATTTTTTCCATCACATCGTATCGCATCAGTTCAGCTTTATATAGTGTCAGTCCCGTCAGAAAACAACTTGTACAACGAAGAAGATAACCATTTTTCAGCTGCCTACAAAGCATAGGACATTCACCACCAGTGAGAACAACGCACTTTTTCACCCTATATGATTTGCAGTACCTCACTTTAAGTTACCTCACCTGAACTACTTCGCGGCCTTCAAATTTGCTGGTATTCAAGTGACGCCATTCGCATATACATACGTAAAATGAAACGAGGTGTGGTGAGGCTAAGTGCTAGACTCCTAGTGGTCATAGATGCGCGGGCTATATAGGACGGTATCCAGACATTGTGTCGGTGATAAAAAGCATCTGGGCTGACTCGTCCGTCCGTCTATTCAATAAGATATCCGTCTTTTTGCCTACTCCATGACGAATCGCAAGCGGAACAAGCGGTTCCATACCATCATACGGTTTAATCAGATAGCTTTTAACCTTTACTATGGCGGCTGATATCAACAACCAGCACAATGTACTCCGGTATCCGTTATTAGCATGAGCTTTACTCCAGCCAATAAAGCTAAACCAAACGCGATTTACTTCTGTATAGCGGTCAGCAAGATTCCGTAAAGTGAGTTCATTGGAACTTTTTCTAAACATCTTATGAGATTCTACGATAACATATTTCCAGGGCCTGTCCTACACGTTTTGTAGTGAGATATTCTTACCACAGCCGAAAAATGATGTAGTATATATAGGGAAGAATTGTAGTGGCTATCCTCATTTTTTTGCACGGCTGCACACCATTCAGGGATCAAAAGGAGTACACCCGTCCAGTTCGGAGCACAACAGCGTTCTTTATTCCCCTATCAAAAATAAATTACTTAGCTGCATAGATTATCAGTGGTTGTGTTCAAACGTAAGAGTTCATTTGAGACTGTTGTCATAAGACTGAGCGTTGGCTCAGTCTCTACAGCTTTCGGCCTCAATAGTAGCATTGAATACGGAACCCACACCAGCATGTAAAGGTGCAATAAGAAATAAGACGATTTTTCTTAATACGAGATTCTAGGTGTAAATACTAATTCTTAATTTGTTCATTCGATAATAACATTTCGTACAAAGATTGCCTTGAAGTGGCTTGCTATCTAGAGGGAATTAATCTGTTACTCGGTATATCTGATTATCCCGGTATATATCGGTATAACTACGATACGTGTGTGTACAAAGCAAAAGTAGCATAAAGGCCATCTTGAGGCTGACTAAGTTTTACGGAAGTTCTATGCAGGCGTTTATATTGTTAGATCAATTCCATTAAGCTTTTTCATTATTAGACGTGATGTTTTCTTACAATTAAGAGGTCATCAAAGCGAATTATCTTAATTTACATAACACTCATTTAACTGACCCGCCTGATTTTACCGTTGGCGCGGCATCATTCGAAACAAAGATGGCGCGCTGCGCTCTTAGGAATATGTGCGACTGTTAAGCCCGGTTAAGCGACAATAGTTACAGGCCGTTTCCCGTTGTGTAAAAGAAAAGCAGTATTATTTAGTTTAATTTAGGATAGCGTATGTGACTGGCTGTGTCGTATTGTCGCAGTTCCTTAAAGCAATGCAGTCGTGTCAGATTGAGAATACGAGGACACTCATAATCGAAGCATTTTGCAATAATGGTTCTCCTCTCTGGTCCCCACAGTAGTGTGTTCTGTAGTACAAAATTAACGTCAGATAATCATAACAAAATTCTCTTTGTTCTTATTAATTCCGTATTCTTAGGATCTCTGTTTTATCCCGTGTTTTCCCCCCTTTTTAATGACAAATACGTATACCTACCGCAATCTCCAGGTTAGTTATTTGTTGCTTGGTGACTATACCTATTAACATTAAGCCGAGAAAACGGAAAGACGGCTACAATTAAAGAACCATTTATGTGAGTATCTCATGTATGTGAGTATGTCAGTCTGACGTCTATCGTGACAGATTGCCCAGCTTTATAGCGTTCTTATTATAACTGTTGTCTCCACAATAAAGGATGTTTACAATCCTGTTTGACAACATATGCAGGTTTTAGGGTGTAGATGTACTGAGCTCTCATTATCATCTGAAATTATCGCAATCAAGAAAATTAGGTGTCATCCTCTACTTGTCATTGATGACCAATTTTCGTTTGGTTTAGTATCGACTTATTCAATGGAAATGCAAACTGAATCGTGGATTCATGGGTTTTCATTTAGAACTATAAAGAAGCATCTAAGTGTCAGAAGTAGGGCAAAATGTAAATGCATTTAACTGCAGATTATGTTAGTGTACTCAACATCAATTCGACAAGCGAGAAAGCTGCAGTTTTCATGATCTGCTTAAGACAGCCAAAATTTGTAGTCTGAAAAACTGCGTATCATAAACAGCAACTTGCTTTAGTCTGTACATTAACACATACATTTTTTTTTGTATTTTTCAATTTATAGCACTATTCGCCGTGAAGGCCTCCAGGATGCTGTCATTTCGACAGGGCCTCTTTACCCTGGGAAGCCTGTGTGTATCCACAGCGGTAGTGGGAAATGCTTATCTACAAAAAAGGCAGTTTTATCCATCCGTGGTTTTTCTCACAAAGTAAGTTTTACGAAGCGTTCACTTTCACCCTCTCAGCTCATTGCACCTCTAATGGTCCTCTTAACCCGGCAAGCTTAAAAAAATTTGCTGTTCAAGCCGTAGTGATGTTTCCGTGTCTGATCAAATTGTTCTGCTCTTCTTTGTTTTAACTATTAGTTGATGCAACTACCCGTAATGGACAAATCATTGTCTAGAATGCAATCTTCTTACATGTAGTTCTAATTATTGTCTTGTTCATTTGTGATATTTTGCAGGTCAAACCCATGTATGGCCGTAATCTACGTTCAAGCTGCCGTCATCGTATGGTTGATGGCCAAAGCTATGGGTAAGCTGTTTTTCGGACAGCTTCGCCCAGCCGAGATCGAGGTATGCTTTCTAAGAAAAAAGTATGAAAATTAATTGAATAATTAATCGAACGCAGTTCCCTGCACTTACACATTTACTGGCCCATTAGCAACTATAATGCAATAATCGTCTAGCTTTTTTTTATTTTATCCGGTAACATGGAACTGGTTTTGATGCTATATTTGTAATGCGATAGGCGAATAGACACACTCCTGCATGAACATCATTTCATGATGTTTTAGAAAGTGCGTAATACGATGTTTTGCGTGTAATTTCAGCATCTCCTCGAGAGGTCGTGGTACGCTATAACAGAAACGTGTTTAGCTTTTACAGTATTCCGGGATGATTTCTCGCCAAAATTTATAGCCCTTTTTGTATTACTTCTCGTCCTAAAGGTGAGTAGATGCTAGCGAGAAGCAAAGTGCTATATTTATTGAACTCTTTGAGTACTACATGAGGAAATAATCACTATTCGCGTTTGGTCACTCCATGATGATATCCGTAGACATCAAAATACTGAGTGCTAATGGCGTTAATGTCGTGTCTCAACAATGAAAAGGGTTTTCACTGGTTAGCCGAGGACCGAGTCGACTTCATGGAGCGAAGCCCAAATATTTCTTTGTTGTTCCACATTCGTGTATTGAGTTTGTTAGCGTTGCTTAGTGTGTTGGATTATGCGTTTGTTCGTCACGCCTACTTTAGCGTCGCGACCGCTGGAGCGTCGGTGAGTTTTTTGGCCTTTAAAATATATTACGTTCTTTTGTATATCATAGGCATTCACTTATAATAATTTTATTACTATTATAAAATAATAAAATTATTAAAATTATTACTATAGTTATGCAAATCTAAAAATCTTTAATAATGGAGAAGGCTGATCGTATATTGTCAACACCCGACTACCTATAATACTCTTGAGGCTTGTTGTTTCTAGAATATATATATATATATATATATATATATAGATATGTGCCTGCTATAATCGATAGCAGTATCAGACTCATAGATATCGGATAGGTGTCAAGCAAATCTAAGCGTTCTGAAAAAGACGCTTTGAACTGTTGAATATTCTATAGGAAATATGATTAGCAGATTATGTATCGTTTTGCCCGTAACAGTGCCCTTTTTATGCTATCTTCGTGAATGTAGGTGCAGGTGGTCTTCGGCTTCGAGTATGCAATCCTTCTTTCCTCTGTTTGGTATATCCTAATAAAATACGTTTTACACTCCATCGATTCTCGTGCTGAGACTCAGTGGGATAATAAGGCCGTGCTCCTTCTTTACACTGAACTCATGATGAGCTCATCCAAGGTAAAATTTATTACTCGATCTGTTTTGGACTTTTCTAGCATAATATTATGGCATGAGTTTTTTATTCCCTAGTGCAATGATTATAATTTGTTGTGGCAGAGATTGGTTATTTACTCGTTTTACCTCCTGCCGCCCACCCCCCACTAAAAGGATGTCCACGTATTTTGACTTCCTTGTGATATACTACGCGAATTCAGTGAGATTGCCAGCAAACACTACACTTCCTTGTGTTTCTGCTCGTGTGCTTACTTTCTCAGGTATTGCTTTACGCTACATTTATGCTTGTCATGCTGCGTATCCACACTTTCCCGTTGTTTGCTATTCGGCCGATGTATCTTTCGATACGAGCGTTGAAAAGGGCCTTCAAGGACGTCGTTCTATCACGTCAGGCGATCAATAATATGAATACATTGTAAGTATTTACCGACGGATTAAGTTGTCACCAAGAGAGCAGCAAAAAGGGCAATAGCAAATGGTGGATCATATTGAGGGCGCTCGGTTACAGGAGCCTATAACATATCTATGGAAGCTTATTCCAAACTGCTGAAGTGTGGTTTATTATCTTAATTTGCTCATCAGCAACGTCGAGTTTAAACGGGGTAGCCGTACACTTCTAAATTTAGATCTATTCACCTCCCTTTCTGTAGAAGCTGTCAGTTGTAGGAGAAATTTAGGCAATGAAAGTGGCTCTGAGTAAGTGAAAATGATAAATGTGCAAATATTTTATTTACGTGATCTTTGAACGGGTGTCGATAGGTATCCGGATGCCACGGCTGAGGAGCTGGCGTCGGCTGATAATGTGTGCATCATCTGCCGAGAAGAAATGCAGGTTGCTGGAGCAGGAGGCGGTGTGGGCGCCAACAAGAAGTTGCCTTGTAATCATATTTTTCATGCAGCGTGCTTACGTAGTTGGTTTCAAAGGCAACAGACTTGCCCGACATGTAGAAGCGACGTGCTGAAGTAAGTTTAGTAAAAAAAATCTATAGCATGAGTAAACCTACGGATAACCCTAATAATAAATTGCGCAAATATATGATGAACAATTACAAGGGCTACATTTCAAGTTGTGGCATTTGTGCTAGGAAATTTCAGCTCTGTGCTCACATAAAACTCATACAGCGTTTAACAATAGTAAGTGTGTTTGTGTATTTGTTTTAGTAATCCTCAATAAATGTGGTTTTTTATTGTGAATTCCAGTGTTAGTGGCAGAGGTACGTTAACACCTGGCGCACCAAATCACGGTGGTGGGGCAGTAGCGGCTGGTGCAGTTGCTGCAGGTCAACGCGGCGGAGCAAATCTTCCACCTGGTGCCCAAATTATTCCACCCTTCCAAATACCCAATGTGCAAGCCCTCTTTGCAAACTGGCCCAACCTTCACCAGCCGCCGAATGCCAACAATATTCCAGTAGCCCAACAACCGCAACCAGCAAATAACAACAACAACGACAACAACAACGCCCGTGGGTTTTGTTTTTTTCACGTATTTTTTATTTTAATTTTGAAGTTTAAAGCTGACTTAAAAACTATATCTGGTTTTAGAAGAAATATGCTAGTCGATGATATATGAGTTGTTGCCACTCGTATGTGTTATTTCAGAAAACAATGCTGAGGTTGCAGGGCCTGCTGGCCCTGGAGCGCCTTCACCTGGTGGACTCAACAATGCCGGTACAAATCAAACTAGGGGCCAAGGCGCAAACCGCGCTTCCGGAGTCGCTGCTGGGGTCGCAACACGAACTGCGTCGACAATAATCTCACCTCCGCCTCCGTTTACGCTTCTACCCGCGTTGTTCCTTCCACCACCCCCACCGATTATTCCGGGTGAGCTCAACCTCGGCACGTTATCGGAAAGCGAACTTCGCGCGATGGAGGGCAATGAGCGGCTTGCCGTGGAGGCTCGAATTCAGCATCTTCGCAATATTGAAGTTCTACTTGATGCTGCTGTTACGATGATGGCACAATACAACAATGCAACCACTATTGCGTCGGCGGTTCCGCAACCTGCAGCGACAGCCGCACAGCAAGCGTCGGCATCTGGTACTCAATTGGCCAGCGCTACAAATGCAAACAGTGCACCAAAACAACAGCAGTCGGCACAGGCTGGCTCTTCGACGGGACCCACTAATGTTACGCAGTCAACAAAGTCTTCGACGTCGGCCAGTAACACGGTACAGTACGTTGTAGTGTATAGCAAACATAACGTTCAAGGCTTAATGTCGAAAGCATTCAGAGCAACTCAAAAGACATGTCATAGAATTCGGAAGATGAATGGAAATTTTTGAGAATCTGCAGTTCCAATCTAGCCGTTACAGAGACATTATCCGACTAGGCCTCATTCGGCTTTTTCTGTTGAAAGAGTTTTATAAACATTTAACATTGCGAAATTCTAATATAATTGCTCACATTTATAAATTAACCGTAAAAGACATGGAATACTCCATTATGAAAATTGACGTCGATATATATAATCTATTTCTCATTTAGCTTTCGTCTTCATTTAAAATAACCAGATTATTAGTATGCAACGAATAAGAGCGAACTCTGTTTTGTTTACATCCATCCTGTAGACAACGCGGTTTCCTCATGTGGATACATCGCCAACACGAATGCCAGATACTGCCGGTTCCTCATCGTGTAGTACAGCTGCTGGTAAGTCGCTTTTAAAATCCAAAATTGATTAACTACGCGCGACGCGTTGCATACATTCAACACTGTATCACGGCACGTTTTAGTACACGTTTAATATTCAATACATTCGTTTTTCTTTTAGCAAACACAATTGACGCTAGCGAACTTCGAAGACGACGGGTCGAAAAGTTGGCAGGACCAATTACAGCAGCAGCGACAACAGCAACAGCTGCGGCCAGTTCGAACGGCTCGGCTATAAATTCAGATCCAGGATCAGTGGGGTTATCTCAAAGGGGCTCGATTTGAGAGGTCTAAGAGGATGGTAGTGACTGTTAATAATGCTAAAAAAACAATAAGATCTAAAACATGCAGAAAAAGAAAACATTCACTGATGTTGATGACGCTACAAAAGTTAGCATTGCAGGAGGGGAATATTGCATGCAACGTCATAGGGAACAGAGTGGTTTTCCATAACACAAAAATGGCATAACCTCAACTTAACGTCAACTAACTGAGCTACAATGTTTGACTCTCTCACCGAAATAACTGCGGCGTGACTGATAAGTTTTTTCATGAACTAAATAAACACTGAATGACGCTTTATAGTAAATAGGCACCGGTTAACAGCTATATACACTAGGCATAAATGGTCGATCAAAATCTAGAGTAATTCGAACGTATTAAGTACTAATCAATACGTCGCAGGGATGCATATGTATCTTAAGGTAACAGACAAAGCAATAGCCAAATCTCAGCTATGCTTACTTTATTGGGTTTGTAAGGTTTGAGAATCGAATTACGCTTTAAATGCGTTTTAAGGAAAAGTCAAATGCATTACAGTTGATACCTTTGTTTCAACAAAAGATCAGCTGTTGGTAACCACGTTTTTGGCTATATAAGATAACAGCATAAAAGCGTTTCTCACAATGAACTAAATAATATCTTATGCATAATATAAGGGTCCTATTGATTTTAGCACTAATTAATAAATTTAATAACTGTAAGATCAGTCTCTTCTGTTAGATGTTCGATGTATACGGTCTGTATAATATAAAAGCAACACAATTTTTTCATGCGGATATTAAAAAAGTAAGGTAAAAAGTGACAATAATAATAACAATCATCAGTAATCATTTATATTTATGTAAAACGTAGTACTCTTTTAAATGTTGTAGCGTACTAAGTCCCTCTATCCGTATCATCACTAGTAGCTGAAATTTACAAGTCAAACAAGGTAACACACCTTCCACAACGGTACGCGAAAAACAAATACACTTTATAGAACCATGATATGTCAGAAAAAATTGCTCACTTTGGAACAACCTATTAAATACCGAGCATTTTATAAAATTTCAACGAAATCAGTGCTATGATATATGCCGCTACACATACGTAGATTAGCTATATAAATTTCAAAATGTAATGAGCTTACAAAAAAATTTCAATATTTTTGGGTTTAATGCCCACCTATTTTTCTTATAATACATATTGCATCATTGTAGTATAATTGTATCGCCGTATACTCGAGTTTTATTATTTAACGTTTGCAAAAGCTGACGAATGTCTAAAATCTGTAAAAAATTAATCTGTATGATTCACAGCTGAACAAAATCATTTTATTCCTAAACAAAAGCCACTCCAATCAGCACGCTGCAACCACGTTATCTTCCCATTCCTACATTTGCGATTCTGGCAGTCATCATTCTGATCCGTCTCCATTTGATATTAAATGTTATAGGTAAAACAAGACATGACGTAGCTAAACAAATAGAACTTATCGCAACTTGTATGACGTGTACTAACAGGAAACCGTCTCACCTTACAAAAATTAACTTTTCTCTCGCCCTTGTGTTCCAGTAAAATAAAAGTCACATCACAGTCGTCTACTGGACTACGTCAACACTGGCTTTTGAACAAGTTTCTAGTCACGCATGTCCGCAAGGGTGGACGTAAAATTTCACCGACACAATCGCTTCGGCTGACTCACGTACATCGCAGTCAACTTCAGTATTTCGTGATTGGCGTCGTCGAAGCTGGATGGAACCGACACGTTCACATTAGCATCAATGATGACGACATTGAAACAAATGATGTTTTAGTCCGATACGAACAGTAATGTTTTACGTGAACTCTTCACGCTGACAGACAGTTAAGTACTAACAATATCCATTGTTCAGAGTACAAAGATACGTACAAAAAAACAAGCTACACTCGCAGTGTTCACAGGTTGAGACAAATCCCAAACACAGACACAGCATAGACGATTACATAAACGGATTGTTGCTTTGGTCGTCTGCACATTGAGCCAGACATAGAACACTTCAGTTCGGCCTTATGCCTCGGACAGGAAAAGCTGACTCGCTGCGAAACAGCTGTGTGCTGGTCGTAAACAAGCAGATGGATCTTTCCGCCGACCACTGAACAGCCTAGCTATCATTAGTGAATTCATTGTCCTGGAAACGCGCTAGCCTACGACATGCTAACTAACTCAGAATTTTTTGTATAAAGAGTTCCGTACATAAAGTGTAGAAGGAATAGCTTCACAATAGAGTAGCACAAAGTATTCTAATTCTAGTAACTTACATAGAAAGACAGATTACACATGAACGGGTCTAGTTTATCGCGCATCCACGCGCAGACAACATCCGCGCTCCTGTCAGCTGTAGATAAAAATTGCATTGTAAATAGCGGTGAACAGTGGCATGTATTGGGAAGAGTGAATTGTTACAATGATTTTTGCAGAAAGAAACCACAGCCGTATACATCCGCTCGAATGGCAAAACGTCCGTGTGATAATATTTGCAAGCTATATGATGACCAATCATATGATGTGTATGATACATCATATGACCTACGAGTACTCGTCTTATGATTTGCTAAATGAATAAAGACACCATTTTGTCATATTTTGCTTCGAATAGTACGAGGAAGTTATTTATTTTAATTGTAGTACGTTATTGTGGGTTCTATGTGTATGGCTGATCAGTAAAGGGGGAAACGGTCCATTAAAATCGCACGTTTGTTCACACGTTGCTTTTCCTAAAAAAAAATTGTTTAAATGTGCGGTAAAAGATGAGCTGTGCTACAGAAGAATAAGCCAGGCAACTTGATTGTATTGTAAATTATAATTTTCCATAACTGAACTGTTATTTTTTCCTGAGTATTGCGGAGTATGCTGAAAAAACTACTACAAAATTATGAAATTTTGGGGAAATTTCGTTGACCCAGGCCGTATTAAAGACTGCATAGAACTGCACTATTTCCATAAGATATCAGACATTTCCGATTGAAAATCAAAATCTAAAAGATGTCCTAGCTGTTCAATTCCGTTTGAATTGAATCGACAAAATTTTACTTTCGTGGAATAGCGTATCTGCGAAGTCGGTCATATATACCCCAGCGGACCATTTAGCCTCGTGTGTTTCCGCGTAAAAGTAAAAATGGCCTATGTTCAGGTTAATACTAGAACTGAAGATGTGTCAACTAGGCAAGGGAAGGTACCATCTCTAACAATCTACTATACAATGGAATAAGGAAAGGATCAGTTACTAGGAGAGAAGACACATAATTTGGAGGGTTATATCTTTAAGCCAAAGGACAGATAGGCTTAAATCGTGACTGTTAAAGTTTATCTTAAATTGTACTATTTTCCCTGGGTAAGTTATGCATTGATGCGTCTTTTGACAGGATTCTATGACAGGATGCTATGACAGCATAGCAATTATATGCTTTAAATAAGACATAGCGCTTACTTCATTTTTATGTAATTAGAAATATGCAAACTTAGTACATTGATCTCCACTTACCATGATGAATGGTATTCACTTGGCATTTTTGTTGCTCTTTAGACCTTTTCTAGTATTGTGTATGCTTATTTATAGACGTTGTCTTCCAAAAGTCTAAAGTCATCGACTGATGTGTTCCCGTATACGCACTTAACTCAAAGGCATATTGAAGACATGCACCTATGTTGAAGAACTTTCATCATCCTCTTGGTA
>NW_019215162.1:0-23618 GCF_002532875.2 Varroa jacobsoni | reverse complement strand
ATATATAGGGATATATATAAATATATATATTTCGTATCAGCATACTGATTTGCCGTTCTCACGATAGGTATTCTTTTAGTATAAAAATGTTGAAATAAGATGTTGTCTTTTCAAATTAGTTCACCAATTTCATTATGGCCTATCTATCAGGAATGAAAGCGTTTACATGAACTGGGGGTGTGCGTGAAGCATTGTGACCAGATGAAAAGGTGTACCCTCTGTTTTAATAGGCCTTATCGAGTAAAACAAACACGTTAATCTGGACGGTCCGCGATAAGTTTCCCAATTATATGTTACTAAATAGTGGAACGAGAGCCATTATATGTAATCGTATTCCACAGCTGAAATAAAATTTCATGGTTATCTCGCTTGGGAAATGGCCGTTCAATAAGCTTCTTCGTGGCTCCAAATCAGCGGTATAATCGATTAGAGTCCGATAGCAGTCGGTTGAGAAATCTTACAACATTATGTCATAGCACGACGTATTACTATTACATTATTTAGAAGCTGGCCGTGCAGCTGCCGTGCTGCACGCACCCAATGGTTATTCGAATTAACGTTCAATTAATAGTAGCTGTTACATACTCATTTCTATGCATAACATGATTAATAGATGCTTTTTGGCGTCGTATTCCTGTACTACTTTACGCATAAGTCGAAGATAGCGAAGTTTTGTATATATTTTACTGTATATAACGAGGCACGTTACGTCACGACGACAGATGCATCGTTTTCAATTTTCACATCGGGTGCACGAATCCAGCTGGGCTGCACGCAGGCCCTCAAAAGGTCCTTTAAATCTGCAAAATGGCCTATCGTGTATATTGGACCATACGTCGCCCTAGTTAAGTAATAACGGAGACGTAATATTACGGTTGGTTAATATCTTCCTCATCACGGGTGGTGATCTTCCGCCGCTTCCAGCGATCTTTGACTTCGATAGCGCGCCGGTCAGGCGACGATTGATTCCCGCAGGCGACGGCCAGGCCACACGTATAGACAGAGAAACACAAAACTGGTTGAAATAAGCAGCGCCTGTTTATTCCTTTGATCGTATGAATACTTTTCGTTGGGTGGCTATCGCTATTGCTGTTTCGTGACGACTGCAATAGTGGATGTCCACTATGAGCAGCGCTTCGATGAAAATAGCGCAGCACTTGTGCCTGCAAGTGTCTCACTGATAGATACTGCTTGTCCAGCGGTAACGATGACATCTAATCGACATATCGACATAATACGGCATGGGAATTGGCGACGACGCTGCCTGTCGACAAATGGGTGGACCTTTTCCCGTTCAATCCCACTGCTGTTGAGCGGATTGCAGAAGAGGTAAATTGCAACTTTGAACGTTATCGACTACCGTAATAGGATAGCAACGATAACTCTGTCAACGACAACAACAATAGCACCGGCATCCGCGGTGACAACGCAGTACGGCAAGGGCACAGACCCGGGACCGGCCGGTCCCGGTTCCCGTCAACTATCAGATGCCCTATGAGAACAGAATCATCTGCTCTTGCGCAATCCGTCCCGTCGTGTAGTAATAATGCCCTGAGGCTTATCAGTGAATGGCCGACCGGGTTTCTACTATCAGTTGGGTCCTTGTCAGTTGTCCATATGGTTAGTTCATATATATATGGCATAGCTGTATGACGCGGAAGAAAGCAAACGCAATACGTCGAACGTTGTCGTTGTTACTGCTAACATTGCTAAAAAAAAGGGTGGATTTATTGGACTATTGGAGAAAGTGACTTCATCGTCGCGACGCTGATAATCAGTCAGCCGGCTAGCTCGTGAGACGATAACTGGCCATGCCATGCCCTAAGGCCTGGTAGTCCACGTTACGACGACCAGTCCAGAGACCACTAGCTAAAAGCCCGAAGAATATACGTGCGTAATAGACGTGAAGTTATACTGCTATAGTGGAATGTCTTCGTCAAAAACAAGGCAGGGGCCAATATCGGGAATGCCACCAAAATCGGATCGCCGCCGAATACGCAGGGCCGCTGAGGAAAAGAAGAGTATACGTATAAATTATCAAGTAAGTTCTTTGTAATCGTAGCGTAACGGTGGGCGCAACAAGCGTTACAGAAAAAAAAAGGCACAAGGTAGATATTAATAATAGTAACTTTGATAAATGCGCAATAAACGTATGCGTATATACAATTAATCGAAAGACTGTACTCTTGTGACCTATCGGTTATTCGAAAAATGTTAGAATGTTACGTGTTTCATCTTTAGGCAATTTCGTGTCTGCTAGTAGGTCTGTTGGACGCATTGAAAGAAAAAAAATATTCAAAATGTTTATCGGAGACATTTCAATATATAGAAATACTAATTCTACATATGAAGCTAACTAGATCCAGATTTATTATCAAAAACTTTGTTTGTTATCATCAAATTATCTTATATTGATTGAGACAAATCTATTTGGTTATCTATCTATACGTTACTATTACTACAAGACACAATATACGATTAAGATCTTGTATGTACAATTCAAGCTAAAGGAATGAATGGCATATATAACAGAAATTTATGTACCACTGTCAGCTGTAGGAAACGGTTTTGAGGTACGGATTCGTTTCTTTTCACCGATAAACCCGATGCATTTGTTATTAGGTGTTAAACCTACGCCATTATAGGCTTTTGTAGAATCGAATCTATAGCGCGTTTACTAAGGTGGGACTTTGTCACTCAAGAGGCTTTATGCACGGGTGATACTTTTTGATGCAACGGCCTGTCAATAGAGTCATCAATTGACTCAATTTTGACGCCCCATAGGTATTGTTCGAACCCCACGGGTCAAACAGGCCAGATATTGTCACTTGGAAATGGAATGGTCATTGTTAGCTGCTATTCTGTACAGGGCTGAATGTAAAATTAAGACGCGGTCCGACAGTAAGGACCGAGGAAAAAGTACATCAAGGGGTTCTTCTTCGAATCTTATGAACTTATCGCTCTGTCCTGGGACCAACTGTTAAGCCTTCTGCATTGACGATATACGCTAACCAACATTGGTTGGGCTGTCACAAAATCATCCTTCCCAAGTATCAAGAACACGACAATAGACAAAGTCTTCGTCACCTATTTCAATTGTTTTTCAGTTACTCCTTGTTGTAATAAACACACTAAATTCAACAACTGACATTCACACCCACATAAACACATGCATACTTAGTTCGCAACCGTCGTAGAGAAAATGATCTTGCGTAATACAGGGCAGATACGAATCGAGAGACGACGTAGAGATTAGGACCAGTTTTTACAGGAAGAATGAAACTGTTGTTAAGCCACCGCCGATGCAGTCTGTGCCATTGTCCATATTCTGCAATACATTAACAGCTGTAGATAAATGACCGTGTTCATACAAAATAAACAATATTCTGTTAAATATTCTCTTCTATACCCCTTAGGAGTCGCCTGAAAACCGTGCCACTACCGTCACCGTGAAGATGTAAGATTTCGTCTACTTGAGTATTTGAATTGCACAAATTGAAAGAGCAAGTTGAACACGACGAGATAAGCCAATCTTCAGCAGACAGCATGACAGCGCTGCGTTGTCACTAATAAGTTGTAGGCTAGAGCAGTTTTGGAACTATAAGTTTCTGTCAAACCAGGTAGGTGTTTTACAAGGCATTATCTGGCAGACTATAGAACCGGTGCCGCGTCGAGGTCGCCCTTGAATGGCAAGGGAATTTCTAGCTAATACGAATGTTGAAATAATAAGGAATAGAACAGCTTAGCAATAAGCATGGTAACGCTATGGAAGTGGTTTGTTTGTATGTAACATGTTAGCATTTCTAGTTCGCAATATCGGTACGACAAGCAATACATTAAATTGGCAGGGAATGAAATAAATCAAAATTATTTGGGCGTTACGATGACTTGACCGATACAGCGCGCACTCGTGCCTAAACAAAAAAAAACAAGCGTTTCGGGACTGTTTTATATGTTGTCGATAACTGAAGCGCATATGTCGTTCTTCTATTATTGTCCTTCCTTCTTTTCTTTCTGTGCTGCACTATTAGAATAAAGCCATTTTGGGTATTAGCAGAGCAAAATATGACTTTCCCCTTTACATTCACGGACATAACGTAAATGACCCCTACTACCCATCAAGCTGGTAAACTAGCAAGCGGACTAATGCAATGGTCTTAGTAAGGAGTACGTCGCGTTTTGTCCACGACCGAAATGAACCATAGAGAAAATGTCGTTGAAGCAACAGAATTTGTGTCTGTTATAAGAAATTGATTATGCAATGCCTATGAGGTCATCCCGGTGACGAAGTACAGTATAGTTCAAGGAGAACATGACAAAAAAGATTTTTTTGTTAAACGACACGAGCTATCGTTCATTAATATCAATCACTATCATTGCGTTAATTTTGCTTATCGTTTTGCAACGACAAGCGACTGTGAAGACGCGCGAATTATGCGGAACAACCTGACATGGTATATGATGTAGCATGGCTTTTGTCATAGCGAGAGAAAGGTTTATGCTGACCCTGTTTGGTAAACTTAAGCCCATCGTTCTGCCGCTAAAACGAAGCGTGTCTTTGCGTAGTTTCGAGACTTGCACCATCTCACATGCCCCCGAGGTTACTAGATCTTTAGTTTGAACGTCCCTTATGAGCAGATAAAACTCCTCATATGATGCAGTGATAATGTCATTCGTAAATTAAAAAGAAAAAGTAAAATTTTATCCGTTGCCTCAGTTAATAGCATACTGATTTCTGTTTTAACTATTACCACTCTACATCACGTAAACAGACAAACGATAGAGCGTTAAGCTTACCGTAAAACAAATATCCGCTATTGAAATACGCGTTGTTCGCTAGCTAGAAGGTGATTGTCACGTCGATATGTACCTTCACTTCCTTAAAGACGACGCCAATGTATCGCTCCGGCGGATGAGAACTGTCTTGCTTAGCTTTCGTTATGAAGTTGTTTGAAGAAGAGCCCCTACGGCGCTGTCTTCACGACCGAACCGTCGCAACGGGCAGATTTGGCCGGTAGATTTCGTCATTTCACGATGCGCAGGTGACATCGTCAATGATAATGTTATCGGGCAACAGGTCCAGACAGCTTCGTCCTCAAGAAAAGATCTTTCAAGAGTTGATTACTAAAGTCATCATTTGGGTCAGTTCTGCGAACTAGACGAATATATCTAAACCAATGTACTTATATCTACGTAACGTAGGGATTTCTCGAAGCTGCAAAGGTCGTTTACAAAGTTTTTCATGCCATTTCTTAAGCCACATGAGACGTTGAAGCGCGTTCGACACTTCATTAACCGTAAAGCCCCGGACATATGTTTACGGGTACCGTTATCCTAGCAACTAAGATATCTACTATGTTATACCGGTGGTGGTTGGACGATTTTAATTGTATGGCATGGCAATGCTTTGCCAAGTAAGTTGCACTAAATCAGTGAATAAAAATCACACACATACTTACTACAGATGAAGTTACATAAGGATATGTACCGAATGACTGACGGAATAAAGGCTTTCGTATGTTAAATCCAGCAACAGCGATTACATCCAGAATATTGGCCCCACACTAATACGTGAGATTTAGTTGTTGCTATCTGTTTCGAGGCAACAATATACCTCAACATAAATAGTTCCAAACTAAAACACACAATAGGCAAAAATTTTCCGCGAAACTTAAAAGATCAAAGAAAAAGAATCATTGTGTTACGTTTTTTCAATCTTTCAAGAACCTTTTTTTAAACAGTCCCAGAAACGTTTGGCTTATTCTACATTTATACAACAATGATGGGTCGCTTGACATCAGTGCAACGTCATACGCCGACTGGCACATGGATTTCCAAAATTAGCTAAAGCAAACTACGAGGTTTTTTCTGCTCTCCTCTAAGAAAACTAAAAATGAGGTACGTACAGCGCGCTGAAATCCATTATGGCTGCGGCGCGATTCGTAAACAGGCGTAGTCTGACCCACAAGTAAATGTGAACCCAGCGAAATGGCTTAATTAACGTTAAACGTCTTTGCGCGTGCTGATAGGATCATCTGTTCGACACTAAGGTCATGGCGATGATGATACCGTAATCGATTAATTTTTATTCATTACGTAAGTACCACAATGGAATACAGGATGTACGACAAAATTGAGATAGATATCTAATAGGCCAAAGAACTTGATGCTGATATGATTGGGTGCTGACTCTTCATCGTGAGGATTTATTTTGAAGGATAATTGAGCGTTTCTTTATGTAGATGTTATGGATTATATGGGTGCCGATTCGCATCAATCTTGACACAGCATAAATTATTTTTTAAAATCATAAAAAATTTTGAAACAAGAACTTTGAAAGCGGCAGTATTTTCTTTGCTTCTTCATGAAAACGCCAATGCCCACCTGAAAACCGGGACGTTTTGCGCGTATGCTTCGAGCCCCACATTGAGGGATGAAGCCCATGGTAACTTGTTCCATGAGGAGATGATACAGTATTTGGACATCTTACGTATTCGTATAAACAAACAGCTTTCCTATGCCGATACATATAAACATGCAACGACGTTATTTTGCAATAAATCATCTAGTGGTTATGATATGAGGATTACTATTGTTTTTGCGGATTACGTAAAGGATCTGTGTTCAGGTGATTGTTCATTAGCGAAGGTAGGTTCTGACAGTTGTGGTAGCAGATGATGGTGATGAGAACTGAAGAAGGCTGTCTGAACGTAGTGCAAATTTCAACGTTGAGAACGGTGCCACATCAAAGAAATGCCTTAAAACCTGCCCACAATCTAAAGATGCCTAACAACAATATAATTCTAGTTAAATACGATTTTCTGCTACTATGAGAACGTATCGTCAACGTAAATTTAATTAAAACAGCAACATGCCTCTGTCTTCGCCCGCCGCACCCTATTTCGAAAAAGCTCGGGCCAGACGCCGCCTGTGTTAACAACAGCAGTAGAAGACAGCGAATTCCGTAGCGAACCAATTGAAGCTTAAATTAATAACTGTTCGGAACTCATCAGCGTATCCTAAAGCTGATAATTCCAATAGCATCTCTAGATCAGCTGATATAGAAGATCGATTACTCCCCACCAACTGCTGGTTCATACGAGTAGACAACGATAATATCTAACGGGTTTGCCTGAGTTCACGAAACAACAGCGCCAAATGCAATATAGGTACATGAATATCCAATGGCTGTCTTAGTTACAGAATAATGGTTATAAGAGGTTTGTTGTAGAAACGTAGAAGTTCGTTCAAAAACTGGAACTTTTCGTTACTTACATCAGTAGTAGTGCTGCTGCTGCTGCTGCTGCTGCTAGTACTACTACGCCTTTTAAACAGTTACAAAAATGAAAATGATAGATAGACGGACGATGAGACTACTAGATATTTCATGATTACGGTATTGCCGTTTACCGTAATGAACTACCACTGTGGAATCATTCGCGTCTCGTTGATCCTGTTCAGAAAAAAAAAAACAGAGATGCTACGGACCGTCATTTGTGTACTGTCATATGGACTTGTCATTTGTATATCGTTAGACTATGACGCAGATATAGTAACCGTCTATCTGCGGCTTTAATTCGAAATCACCAACACGATGTACTCCGCAACAAGCTAATCATTAGATAAAAGCTAAACTGAATTAAAACGATAAGTCTAAGGCGTGAGGGCAACGCGAAGAAACATGTTAGTGAATAACCGCTCTTGGAAGTAGCTGTTCGTCTTCAGAGCTGTGGCTTCGCTTGAAGCACTTTGAACCAAGCCAGAGGCAGTAGATGGCTTTCTCCATTATTATTATTATTACTACCACGGCTTCTGCGTCATGATACTTACAATAATACCAATCAGAAGAGGTAACTTCAATTTAACAAAACCTACCCATCCCGGTTACTAAGCTCCCATAACAACTAGCCATTATAAACTCTCGATTGCATGGTAACCGATAGCAAAATAAATGATGACGGATTGTTCTATTTCGTCTCTTCTGATCATCTACAAAACATCATCTTCTGCTTTGCCTGTTATATAACGCGCGTCTTGCCTCAGCTCGCCATCTGGCTCGTCGAAGTACTTTGTCTACGGACCGGAATTTACAGTAGATGTAATAAGATGATAATAGCTCTCTGGTCATTCGCAGTTATCCTTCAGACGGCAGTCGGCATGCAATCATGTTCTTGCGTACACAGGAACGTGATTGCATGCCATATTTGAACAACGCTGTGTTTGAGCCGGCATCAGGTTTGTAGAACGTAAGGCGATCGATGACGGTGAAACCGCAACGAAAGAAATTTCACCGTTGCCCTGAGCAGGGCAAGCATTCAGAAGGGTTATACGTTTATAGATATCGGCTCGAAGCGATCTATCAAGAGCTATACCAGGCTGTGGGACTTATTTCCGCCAGACAGAGAGTGCGATCGTCGGCTTTTCTTCGATCTCCTGGGGGGGGGGGGGATCTTGGACTTTGAATCGACAATGACAAGTTGTGATATTAGGGGTAGTTGTGCGGCCATCGACAAACGCTACGATAATTTCATTATGTCAGTCGATAAGTTCTACTAGTGTTAACAACGACTAGGCATTAGACCAATCATCAGATTGCTATTTCAGTAACGGGCTCATTATTTGAAATGACAGTTTGGCTGGCTAGCTGGCGGGCGAAATTCTCGATAATCTCATTGTATAATGTTTATCGTAAGGCCTGATTGATAGGTACGAATATAAACGTAATGTACCATTGGAGGAAGCAGTGTGCAATAATGTATAACAATGAACCATTTGATGTTATCGTCACGGTCGTTTATGTCTTTAATTATTAGCATCGGCAGAACAAATCGGCAATAGGAACGTCGTAGCACACCGCGTCACTGGGACAGCGTGACCTATGTTCACTGTCAAGATGGCCTGCACCCGGCGCAGAAACGATTTGCTCTTTTCAAGCAAAGCAATGCTCGAATAGATTTGTCATATTGAAGGTTCTTCAAACTACAAATGAGCTTTCCCGCCATTTGGTCGGGTTGAGACCTACTAGTTCGGTAAATTTCAATCTGCAAATCAATAGCCTCTTAGAGACGGGTAGAGATCAACCGATAGCCACGCAATAACAGCCTAGAATAGTCTCTAATATGAGTCAGTAAATAGGGGTTATGATAATTTTTGCACAATTTGTGTTCCGTTTGTTTATAAGGGCTACTAAATTTGGTTATTAATCATATATGGATTTGGTCGAATTTTACTATTGGCCCATTGGGTCAAAATTGTTGTTGTTCAAAACAGAAAAAAAGTTCATTTGTTCGCTAACACATAGTTGTCGTCATGGTCCTTGTTACCCTTTACCAATACACTAATTTTCATAGCTGGTAGAAGATATGCAAAGGTTAGCAATTTTCAAAATTAGCAAATTTTTCCGTAGGAATCGGCTGGCTAACCTATTCGAAGGACTAACTATCAGGACGACTTGTTGCGAACCCTTCATATACCATTGCCCGGCGTCAGTTGATCGAACCGATATAGAATTATACCAGCCTTCGACGATCGGAAATAATCAGGTGTAGGACGAAATTTATAGACGTACGAAGACATCGTTAGCAGGACACAGGGTAAATATTGGCACGTTGACTGCATGAAATCATTCATATTGTAAGACGTTATAAAATTCGTTTTTGATCTATATGTCACCTTCAAAGAGCACGCCATCCGTGCCACTATGATCTTGCAAAAATGCGATCGACTTGGGTTATTTACCTTGTCTACACAACGTAAATAGGCTGCCAAAGCCGAAACGAATGATTTTTTTTACTAGAGGCGAAAATGGATCAGAGATTTGCCACGGGGTGTGGGCAACAAGAGGCGGAAGGAAAAATAAATATGCATGGATAGCTCGTTTGTTAGGTATGGCATCGCTCCCAAACGTTCTGTTGCACCACAGCGAACCAATACTCTGTCTAAATAACGTACAATTAAAGCCTAGACATCCGTAATCTTAGCAGGGCAGAAAGCAAGTTCTGGTGTTCCACAAGTCTTTTAGGATGATGTAATATAATGTATAATAATAATCGATGATTCAGTAGAGTAAAACTGGAGTAGTAGCAGATGTTGTCGATCGAACGAAAGCGCGCGCCCGCACGCACGCACGCACACAGACACAAACGGTGGTACGCTGAGGTAGATCCGCAAATAATACGCGCGTGCGTAGAGACAGATATTCCTCTAAAAACACAGGGACACAAATATCCAAAAAATATGCTAAGAAATCATTATCTGGAATTCGTTGTTCAACTCGGTCCCTTTCGCTTAATATAGGGTTTGTAACTGATTGGATGAGGAGTTTGGACATGAGTACATATTTATTTTGCTGTTTAGCCAACGCCTGCTAGGAGCTTTGTGTTTATCGCACAGTGGGGACGAATTTTGACTATGCTACGAGTAGGCTGCATAGTGATCAATGCTTCCATTCTTATTTTCCAGAAGACTAACGGTATTCCGCAGACTGCTAAGGCAATTGTCTGTTTTGGGACACTTAGAACTTGAACTGTGGTGACTTTTTTTTAGCTACTAAACGCAGGAGTATCTGGGTTCGAAACGGACACAGTCCGCGTCTTTCTGACAAACCATTCGATGGATCTTGCTTGATCAGAACAGTAGCATCGAAGCGTTCATTTTTGAGCCCCTAGCCGCTCATCCTTAGGCTTGGCTAAGAAATGATTCTAGTCTTACTTGAATAAAACTAAATAATATTTACGCATACTAATTATATTTGCACGATGAGCTGAATTAAAGATGTCAACTTATTCTAGAAATAACTTAGTTTCGGTTGGGGGTTAAACGTTGGACCTCACGGTTGCAAGTTTACAATCTTGTCCATTTCGCCATTAAATCGATCAGTTGCTAAGAATGGCCCAAAGGAAAAAATAGTGGAATAGTGGATATCCACTTTTTTAATTCAACGGACGGCATATATAAATCGACCGAACGATCAATATCGAGGTGTGTTTCTTTTTTTTTTGTTTTTTATTATCGCAACAGAACTTTGTACGCGTTACAAGGTACCAAAAACAACCATTCGTTGCAGCTAAACCTAAATCATTGTAAGCCAGATTACGATTTAAATGATCCACGTATTTGCTGATCACTTCCTCCATTATTGTTACTAGATAACATAGTATGAACAAGGAACATCTAATGTGGTAAATATGCTTCCATGTTTTACTTATCAATAATGGGAATATTCCTGTAAATTTGACCTTATATAAGCTCTTGCTAAGTTTGAGCCGATCAAATCCGAAACGAAACCGACCAAATTTATTTCGCCTTCTCTGGCAAGGTTAAGCAATATATGATCCTGTTCACTTCCATTGAAAATATGAGTTGGAGCAGAAAGTACAATCTCAAAATGTAAAAAAAAAAAAAAAAAAAAAAAAAAAAACACCAAAAAAAATGTATGTTCTTTCCGTGGTGGTTGTTCAAAACGATGGTCAATTTCCATAATTTGTGTAGATAAAAGTCTATTTCAGACAGCTAACAATCCTAATGTACGATTTTGATCTTGACAGAACGCTTTAAAAAATGCCTCGAAAATTTTCGACTTGCCACCTACATCTATATAGTTGCTACAAAAAAAAAAGAAAAAGCTGTATTTGATTTTCACGCTTGCGCTCACATTGGGCATATCGATGAGCTTTAATAACTAGCCCACTCAATTTGCCTGAAGTAAAGTGCCCTTGTAACTGCCTGTCAGCTTTTCGGTAGCGCAATTTAAGACCCACTTTGGATAATCTTATATGAAGACCAATAACTAGAAAAACAACACTTGTACTGATACTTAGTCTTCACTTGAGGCACACGAAAACATGTCGCTGTATGTTCCTATTGAAAATGTGGTTAAATTTTTACTTCATTACGACGTAGCGCACAATTAAACACTATCTAGAAAGAATTATTATGGTAATTACCATGTCTAGCGGTCAACTTACTGTTACAGGCACAGCCACTACGAGTCATGGACTTCTAGGGTAAAGTCCATGACTCGTATCCTATCGATCAAAATTAATTCCGTCAGAATTACGCTACCAATCTGAACTTTATCTGAAATGAATCATTCTTTTACTGGAGAAATTAAATTGTTCAATCCTTGATAATTGTGCCCCATGTTTTTAAGTCAAAGCACACCTGAAATCGGTGTAGCAAAATGTTTTGTTTATCCGATCCATATGGATTTAAACGTGTGCTGCCCCACGTCTCCATTGCCAACAACGTCCCAGTGTATCACGGTAAGCTAAGCTATTTGAGCGAGTGCTCAGAGTAAAATAAAAAAAAAAAAAAAAAAAAAAAGCACTTCTCGTCTATGATATTTGGCCCAACCCAAAAAAAAAAACGGGTTTTTTCAATGATAGTTTCATATTTAGTAAGCCCTATAGTAACAAGTGTCTTTGACTGCCCGGGAGTATTTTGAAAAGGCTGCAAAACTCAGTTACGAGTCATTGAGAAATCATCAAGGCCCCCAAGTGGTCAGTGGCAAATCAGGCAAAAAAGAAATAATCTACCCTGTTCGGCGAACACCTTTGATAAAAATATCAACCGCAACTCTTGCTACTGTGTTTACCTTTTATGCAAATCTGTGGCACTAGCCATCCTTCCCATCTCAAAATATACTGACAAGTAGAAGTACCCATATTTCAGTCAGCGTTTTGTCCGCCGTCAATTGGAAGAAAATTCCAAAAACCCCGGAGCGTTTACACGAACGCCTATCTCTGAGTGTACAAACCCACATTCTATAGTATGGATATGACATCTGTCTCTCGTACTTCTTGTTCCTAAAGGCAGTGGAAAATATTTGGTCCAGCTTGTCGTCACTATGTGCTTCGCGTCGACCATGCGCAGTGGTCACTTTTGACGGAAACTGAACTTCAGTCAGTGTAATGATACAACAAGAGCGATCTTCTTTGGCAACGATAGCAACAAGCGTAATGGCCGAAGCGTCCGACGTTTCTGATTCGTAAGCTTCAATGATGCCCTGGTCTTGTCGTCAGCTATTGTCTTGGGCTGCCACCTTTTTTCAAGCTTTTCATAACAGCGACTGGGAGCGTCTGCAAGCGCGGTGTCAACGTTAGCGGTAATTTCTATGTTGGAGGTCTTCACGACTGTTCGGTGAATCACAGTTATACCGCTCTGACATTGCTTCGCTTGTCTACTCTTGTCCGCTTAGCACATATATAGCGTTTGTATGTTTTCTTAGGCATTCAATATATTTAGCGTCACAACAACGCGGACTATGGATGAAAGCTGGTGGACAATGAAGTCTTCAGCTCCACTTCCGACTTCGTCAAGCCGATGACAACAGCTGGAATGGAAATCGTGGGCAATGCGGCTTTATGAAGCTAAAATAAAAAGCAAACCATGACATCTCTTGGTTTCTCTTACGCAGAACGATTTCGCTGTTACGATCCCCCAGGCTACAAATTGGCCGTGTGTTAGACCTGGACAGACAAAGGTCTACTGAAAACAAAGCTTCTCCCCGGCGTCGTATCTCTTCGTGGCAGTGTCTACGACCACCCTGCTAGGTTAATTATTCTCGTTAAATAGTCTTCATCGGCACTACCTGCACCCTTATGGACTTCGATATTATGCCCCGTAGAACCATCGGAACCGCCTTCAGATCTAACATAAGCAAGAACTGTTACTTTGTACCTTACTAATTAAATCTCCGGCGGAGCTGACGCTGGAAAGGAACTGCGTGTGTAATGGAAATATGACAGCTTTCATACATCTGAACCGTTCTTTATCGGACTTTGTTGCTATACGAATTTTACTGGTTAACATGTACTGAGCAGGTCTAGCTTTTGTCAAACAACGTACAGCTACGTGTCGACGACTTTCACTTTCTTTTTTTAGCGAAAAGCGAGAGTTTAGCGGTCCTTTTGTTGACTGGATGCGCGATTAGCACATTTGCTAGTGTTGCTCAAATGCGATAAAACGATGCGCGGGCAAATACGAAATGGTAGTCCATTACGAACTTATATCCATAACTTTTCGGAGATGGCTTCCGAACGTTAAGCAAATCATGTAACTATCGATAAGTTAGCTTCAAGTATAGTAATTTCGAACCAAGGATGTCCCAGATGAATAGCTCTCGAGTGAGAGTTAGAAAGCAATTTAAAATATTGTTTGATCTTACTTGAAAATACACTGAACAAAGTGGATAGGGTTAAATATCGACCCTTATTAGTAATAACTCTATTACCATTCCTAATAGTACTTACCTTATTTGATACCATTAATACTGTTATAATGATAAAATGTGCCTAAAAGATATGGTAGTTTACAATACAATATAACTACCAGTCAATAACCCGATCGTGGCAGATGTACTTCGAATTTAGTACGCGTATACAATCGCCTCATGAAGGCATTCATGCGAGATCTATTGCCAAAACATAATCAATCAGTTCTACAATTGGTAATCCTTGACTTTAGACCTTTTCTTGGTTCAGTTGCAATCGGTAGTAGGTTTACTGGTACCTTTCCGCCGCCATTTTTAAACAGATATTTGTGGACGCAATCAACAACAGTGAATAGCGCCAACGTTAACCGCAGTCTGGCGTTCATTATTTTAACATGATGGCACAATTTATTTGTATACATAGGGTATGCACATATAGAGCATAACGAAACAATTGCGACAGAAATTAATGCCATAGCGATAGGCTGACATAGATCGATAGAAAGCCAAGTGTTTCAAGCACCATGTCTTGGGGGTAAGGGGAGCATCTAATGCCCTTTGTCATACGTTATGCCCCGCTCGTATCGATACTTGTCTATATGGATGAAGCAGGTTCTGGCGGCTAGACCCGTCAGTGGTCATATCTATGCATGTGCGAATGTATGATTTACGCATATTAGATTTAATCAGCAGTATGGATACTCATATACAGATACGTTACTTGTTTCGTGTTATATCTGAACCTTCATTCACACAGCTTATGCAATACGTGTCGTCGTCTGTTCATATATTTGCCCCTGTTTCCTGTGGCAATTCCCTCTCTGCAGTGAACGGCCTGGCTGACCGTATCCGCGGCCCGTCGCTCCCCGAACGTAGCATCTATCTCATCGAACAGTTCGCCGATAACATAACACTTGTTTTAGAAGGCCACACCAGAGCAGAGGTAACCCGTTGTGCTTCTAGCGCCAATATTCAACCTACTCGTTTCTCTCCATCGAAACAACTTTACTTTATAAAGTATATATATGTAGATAACTCTATATATATATATATATAATTATTTGTCATTGCCACTTAGTGAGGTCTAGGCATGAAGCGGGGGCTAGGCGTACGGTTTGTTTTTGCGCTGGAAGATGCTGCTATACGTCTAAAGTATGTGCTTAATTTATAGTTTTACCGAACAGAGAAACTAGTGGCTGTAGTAGAGGTCTGCGTATGTCATTCATTGCGATGGCATATCATTATGTTGAATGTCGTCCTGTTGTTGGTGTTGACTTTCTACTGTTCGTCTTAGCGTTCGAATTATTTCTCATTGGTAGCGAGATCGGTGCTTACAGTGACGCCTACAACTTTAATTGAGGAACTTGATTAAACTTACATATCTACGTCTGATGATTTACTGTATACCGCGCGACACTTCGCCGTAAGAACCCTACAAGATACAGTTTGTCATCCAATCAGCACTAAACCACACTTTGTAAATCGTTACTGTCTTATATATCTGCATATCTACGAGCAACAAAGTTGCCCCTTCATCTTATCATGATCTGATTTTTTCCCATTTCCTTCACCAAAACGGAATTCGACTACAATTGCCATTTTCAATACGTACGCCATTGCTAACAATTGTTGTTATTTCTCACGACCGTCCCTCTGGCACGAGACTGCACCACCGACGATCGTCGCCATCAAATCATCACGTGTTAAACTAGCAGTATTGATACCGATAGTATGAGTATGGAACACCGAACTAGCAATAGTGTTATGGATAACCCCTTTGTTTGTCGACGCTTGCCGCTTTTGGGGATATTGCCAATACCAATTGTTGTTGTCGATATCGAACGACAATAAACCAGTCTGTCAGCCCAGTCTGCCATCATCTGAGGAAACAATGGAACGTTGGCAACGCGGGCAGGGGGGTAGAATAGGATATTGAGTCTAGCGATGGCGTGCACTCTTGTATACCGGGGCTTCTAAGCTATTCTTGATACTGTAGTACTGTTTCTATTTTTACGGTGCCGGTTATGCTGTTTGTCGAGTGGCACTTCGTTTCCGTCTGCCGATACTTTATTGATATTGTGATAATATCGGCAGTGGGGCGCGACGATAGCAGCAATCAATGGCACAATAGCGATCATTTTATGCTGCTCATTGGATCGGTAATTATACGGCATTTGTGTTCGCGTGCATGATTTGTAGGCCAAAGCACGTAAGACCGCACGCCAACCATATCGCTCACCAGTACGAACGGCCGCGTCACCGGAAATGTGTAACAAGCAGAAGCGATGTTGAAAGATGCGGTGTAAAAGCATATGTATTTAGTTAAGTAATGCAACGTAATTCAATAATCACTTAATAATACGACCGCTCCTTTCTCGTGCATATGTATAGTCATGTGTAAATTTATTGCTCGAGACGGTACATACGGTAGACAATTACAATCTTACTTTTCTGTAAGTATTGAAGGCAACTCCTTGACACAGAGAGGGTTTACGGGTCGACAAGTGGGTATTAAATATTACGTGTGCACGGTACTCGGTGACAAACAAGCCAGAATTAACTGTTTTAACTACTCCTACTGATTATAGTGTCATTGCTGCCGTTATCAGCTTATGGAATATATCCTGTTCGTGCACCATCCAAGAAGCTGATATAGAGATACGTTCGAGTATTCTGCTGTGTAGTGGAGATGCATTAGCATTACGACGCGAGTACATCTTTTTCACCGACAACAGAAAGCGGGCAAACCACAGCCGCCATTGTTTTCCGCCGCTGCTCTGATCGTTTAGTGGGTCTTTAGTTTCCTAAAGATTTGACAGTTACGTTGCAGAATTGTAGTGGCGGCCTCGCATCGTCATCATTCGCTTAGCCACTAAACACGATCTTGCAGATTTCGCAGACGATGCGAAGGCAGAAATCTTGATACGCGTTACAGCAAACTTTAAGCGGCAAACGTCAACACCAGAGACGACCGGATCGTCATGGACTCGCGCGGGCCGATAGACGCCCTCGTGGCTTAGAAACGGCTTTAGCCACACTGCGTAAAACATGCGTAGGAAAGCGGCTGACTTTTCGGTTATTGGTCAGTATTCGTATAAGAAACACTGTTATAGATCTGCTGCTATTTCTACACATTATTTTTCTCACCGTCGTTTGACGACGGAAGAAAGTGTCGTACATTTCGGCGCTTTCTGTGCAGTGATTGAACAAGGAACAATTTTGTTTCCGGGGCATTTTGCGGGACACGAACGCACTTTGGGGGTGGATTGTGGTTATATGATAACGACGAAAAGTCTATGGTTTGACAGAGGCCAAACATCATCGATCGATATTGAATATTGAGTACTGCTCCGAACCGTATTGTTCGCGATTATAGAATGGCTAAACACTATAGTTCGACACCAGTGGTAGCCCAAACGCAAGAAACCTGCGAACGTCGCCCAAAGGTCCATTTAACAACCTGATCTTTTGCCACTTGAGGGAACCACCTGCTCAAGTACATCACATCCTGTACGATGCTAAACACTCTCTTGTTCGACGTATAGATTCGCTGTACAGCGCTTGTTGAATATTCTAGGCTAGATTTTTTTTTTTAGATTTAACCCTTTTAAGCGCAAAAAGCCCTTCTAATAAACTCATAACAGGCTGTACTAGATTTATCTATTTGTGATTTTTATGCGACAACAGCTGAAATTTATGATGATTTGCACAGATGAACTCTTTTATATGGTTTTCAAGACAAGTTTTACTACTATTATGTATCTACTGAGTACCGTAAATATTCCCGATAATACGCTTGGTCCTTGTACGTTTTCTCAGTAGCAGTTCACTAGTATAATCGGTTTCAAAGTTCCTTCGTCAAGCTTAATCTGCAAGTACAGAACGTTTGTTAGCATCGTTCGGCGGTATCGGAGCATGGTTGAAATGAATGCCTGAACAAGTAAGTTACATTGGGAGTAAGAGCAATTGATTCTTCCTGTACTGTCTGGCTAGCACAAATGTCAGCGGCACGCTTTTGAAAGCAAATCATTATTACGCTTAAGGATTTCGCCGAAGCTCTGCCTTCATACGCTTCGACGTTATAGCCGCGTTCTACGTTAGTCGATGACGTCGGCCAATAGCGATTCAATTTACCGCAACTAATTAGTTGTGAATTATCATTTTTGATTGATAAAAAGCAAAAATCATATCCCTCTGTCGAAGGGCATTTTCAAAGGAAGGACTTAACTTACGAACGCAAACTTGTTAGCGCCCAGCAACCCAGGGAACATTTTAAATGGTTCGTATATAACGAGTTTTGTCGTTTCGTAGATTTGTCGAGACAGAATATTTCACTTTATAGCTATACCGTGTCAGACTGATCTGCGAGGCACTTCGTATAAAGGATGTAAATGTATATTCTAGACAGATTTACCGACGTTACACTCGTATTGCTCGTTCCCTGTATATTAACACAATACGGATTTTGCTATTGAGTTTTAACTGTTGAAAAACGTATTACCTGCCACCATTACCACAAACATCACTATTAACTACAGACGAAATTACATCATAGCAAACTGATCAGAAATGCTTGTCCATCTTGGCCACAGCTGTGAAACGATTTCTACACAAAAATCTCTGAGTATTCTGAAGTATTATTTTTGCAACTGGCTGTTACACAGACCCCGTCATAGATTAGCTATTCCGACTTTTATCTACGCTTAACAATTTGCCCCGTAATATAACAGAATTCATGTCGGAACCACTTGTGTTGGCTGTGTATCAACTTGTAGTCATTTAACGTGAAAGAATATTCAGTAACTAAATATATTGAAACCAAAATGTCCGGGAATTATTCCTAACGCCAAGTTTTGTTTTCTTATGCTTTGAGACTATTGTTTGGCAGATCTTAGGATAACAACGAGACGTTACAGATTGATATGTGTAAATTAAGAAATGATTACATCTTTAAGCTCAGACCATCGAAGTAACTTGCAGAGGAAACATCAACAATTCAGCGAGTAGCCGTACAACAGAAGATCCTCGCTACGGCTGACTCTTAGCCACAACAGACCCCACTATGGTTCTGTAGTATTGTTTCAAAAGGGTAACTCAATACGAGCGCTCTGAAGGTACCAGTTAGCACGAGGATCGCGGCTACCGTTTAGATTTTTACTGAAAGTTCAGAGTATGTCTACGCCTGGATTAAAATCAAAACCATCCTCAGATTCCTCGGGTTAATAGAAACACACGCCATTGTTCGATTGCCAAGATAAGCCAAATGGACACCCATTAGCCAGTAGCAGGTCTCGTTAGTTAACAAAAGTGCAAATAACAGCAATAGAGCTATTCGCTATTTGTAGCAACGATACTTTCAGAAATAGTAAAATTTGACGGAAGGCCCATTCATTCGTCATTCCGGTATTTTTTTAGTCGATAAAAAAAGTCGGACGTACCATAGTCGACCTCACTGGATGTCTTTCTAACCATAATATCTTCAATTTTTTTACCAAATCGCTTTCTGCTGTTTACAAAGCTCGGCTCATCGATGATTTCTGAATCGTCTATAGCCATTTCCCTTCGTACGATGCAACCGCTTATCGTACTTCCCTAATTTTGAAAAAAGCTCACGTAACCTAAGATCTAATGATGTCTCACTAAATATACCCTTCATCTTACCTCAGAGTCACTTTCTTTTAACAGGCATGGCAAAACTCGCCAATAAAAACTATAGTGAAGTTCTTCATTGTTTCATCCTATCTAGATACGCTTGACTCCACGTCATCACCAACTATTAGCCCCCCCGCCTGTAAATCTCCACCGATCCGTTATGAAAATATCGGTTCTTAGGGGGTAATGCTATTATAGTAACTGCTTTCTGACTAATAGTGATATTGCGCCACCTGGGGTAATTTCTTCGAACGAGCCGCATCGATTCTCGACAGAACAGATTCCACAGCAATATTTTCTATTACGCCAAATTTGTTTCCATTGCTCGTGCGTCCCCGTATTCCTCTTTTTTCTGCCTCTCATAACGGCACATTTGCCTCTGTGCCCTTTTGCCCTAGCAACCGTGCGGAAAGACAAACGGTACAAAATGGCTGATACGAGCAACCTGTTTCACTTAATGAGAAAGTTATGCTCTGCCTACTGTTATCTGTCCACTATCTAGATGCCAACCAGGGAAGTGTTCGATTGATGACGCCTTTATCGAGTTGTGTCGGTATGCTATTGCTGCCAGTAGATACGTGCACCCGTTGATTGTCCGTTACAGAGAGCCCGTTCTGCCGGAGCCATTTACTATACAAACGTTTATTGTAGATGAAGGTACATCAAGAGCATCGGCTCGCTATAGTCAAGCCGTAAGAACAACAGCTGTCGGCGTATAAGCACTACAGATCTGAGCGGTGTCGTTTTTTTGTTTGCAGGAAGGCAGAAGGTTCAGTGGATTTCAACAGCGCTCGGATGGTCGACGCAGATGACGATCAACTAAGCCACGTTGCGTCCGCTGTCCGGTTTAGACACGGGCAGAAAGAAACGGATCGAAAGCGTCGCTACGTATCGTGCTTGCCAAAGTGGTCATTGCAATTGCTCCTTAGAAAATGTCGTACACAGCAGAGGTCGGCACAAGTTCTCCCCCCAAAAAAAGAACGGAACAGTAGGAACCGGCCTCATTGTGCGCGGTAGTTAAACGGCGTTAGTGGAATGATGAGTACGACAAAACACGTATATGTGTGTGTGTTCTGGGGTGAGGTTGAAGTGGCAGCGAATCAGCATGGCCTTCCTGTGTATTTGAGAGGTGCATCATATTTGAGAGCAAAGGCTGCCACCTAACTGCCGCCTTCAATTGCCCCATTATCCTCACATGTGTAAATCTGGCGATTTGCCTTATAAAAAGCCGCTTTTTCTGAAACCTCGTCGAAAACTTTCCCGAGTGCGGGTAGTGTGTGCGACTATGGTAATTAAAATGAATAACGATGTGGCCTAGGACGGCCGCACAGAGAAAGTTCGAAGTCAAACAAGATCTGTAGGCTTCTCATTGTCATCCGTACACATGAGGTTTTAGTGGATAAAGTTCACGCATGACTGGATAAATACGTGAGCCGCGAAGTGTTAGAGTTCACACGAAGTATTTTATTTATAGTAAAGAAAAGCCTTTCAGTTGGCCTTCACTGTCGTTGGCCCACTTAAAATAAATATTGTCAAAGTAAAAGCAACAAGCAGAATAAGCTTGCTCACAAGCCGTTGAGCAGCTACTATCGGAAAACGAAATAAAAACCTAATGCAAGCTCGAGGGAAAACCCGCTCTGTGTCCATAACGCCTTTATATAACGCCCAAAATTGCCATCGTAGAATCTTCACGCTCGAAATTCGGTATAAACTAATGTCTCTTTTGTCTTCTTCACATGGCATGCGTTATTAAGTATCTTAATTTTTCCATGAAACTATCGCTTTTGCGAACTGCGGCTCATTCTGAACTTGACCAATTATAACTGAGCTATATTCACAATTTAGGTATACGCCGAACAGCTGTTACACAAAGTGGATTTGCGTGCAAGCTTGATCGAGCAGCGTTTCATCTGCCCAATTTGATCCGGCAGAGAGAAAACAGCGACGGAAGATGTAAAATGTCATTGGCCTGGCTCGATAGTCAAATACGATGTGTACATGCGGAGTTGAGCGTCTAACGGTAACGCTGTTATTGAACGCTAGAGCAGATTCGGATATTTCTGATATTTTATATCTGGTACCTAATCTTAGTCACAGTGAATCTATGCACTGAATGCCGTGTGTGAAGTCAGACAAGATTATAAATAATCGCCCAACGTTCCCCGTCAATCGCGTAACCTGCTTTCGTCAACCGAGCCGCAGTACGAACGAACACTTAATACATTCAGACAATTCTATAGATACCCTACTGATTGACGATTATATAGTGAGATTATACCTTTATGCGCAGACGGATACGTGGGCGCAGCAGTGTCGGCGCAATTACTACGCTGGGGCTTATTCTGATGGTTTAATAGATGCTTGATTCGGTTAAGAGCCTTTGGGCTGACTTTGACGCTGACCTCCCTTCATTAGGGTGCATGATACAGGTCGAGACAGCATGTAAAGGTGTTGGAATACACGCGCGCGCACACACACAGAAATAGCCGATATGACAAGTTGCAGTACTACGTATCATCTACATGTCCTGGATGTTGACGCACCCGCGAAGAAGAAATCAGTATTCGGCATCAAGATAGGAGATTCGTTACTTTGACCGCTGCGACGGTTTTTCAAGTTATAAAATAAACAAGGGCAAAGTCCTATAAGATCTGTAAGCGATTTGTTCGATGGATTAGTTTTGTAATTGACTGTCGAGATTATCGGTGATTACGCTTGGCAAATATGGCAGCCCGCATCACTGGTTAGTGTTGACGGGGTCGCAATGTGTGTATAGCTTGAAAGTTTACTGATAAAATGAAGGGAACCGCATTCATTTCCTGGTGAATTGACCTTGTTTACGATGTAATGCGTAGGGCTGAATCATGGGTGGGGTATTAATCCCTCCGATCCCTCCGGAGAAACGTGCTTTCTACGCTACTGACCATTTCCATTCCATCTCACCTCAGAGAACAATGATTCAGCTGCTGAAAATACTGAGACGACTAATTTGTCAGCGACCTACGAAAGGCATCTTGTTAATTTTCAGAGTGGATAAAAACACAAACGACGTTTTTGCAAAGCTAATAAAGATTCGAAAGGACGATGAATAGAAGCTCTTTGTTATGTTCTCCTAGAAGGCAAACAATGTACCGCAATGTCCTTGGCGGCAAACGAAAATATATTACAGGAAACAAAATAGCGGGTCAGGATTAATTCTACCGAAAAATAAAACCATAGACAGCATAAGATCCTTCGTGAGTGAAGACATGGCTTCTATTACGAACGATTGATCACAGTTATAAAAACTATGTTGAACTACCATTGAAATAAATACGAATGGGTTTTTCTGATGAAAGGATTACTACTGGCAGATCATGACGCGACACGGCACGCGAGATGTAATGAATCCCTAAATAGTCGTCGTCGTCGTCGTCGTAGCCGTATACGTTCGTGAAAGACACATAATTTAATAATTTTTATTTTCAGATATATAGGCTTGTGTGGTTTTGTTTGCGCTTCAACCTATAATGTTGCAAGGCACCGACTTCGGTTATCATATTTTCCTCTATCTTCATTGTGCAACACCAAGTATTTCTGTCGCATCACGAATATGCCTGTACGATAAACACACGCCTGTTTATAAATATTGAAAAATAAATTCAGCTATTTAACTCGAGCTGAACGAATTTCGTTTATCCAAAAAGCGGCACTGAACGACTTGGCAGCGAAAGGCATCGGCCTGATATAGGAACACCTTCGTCTCTTGCAGGAT